>NC_092105.1:29579521-29879521 GCF_045679555.1 Salvelinus alpinus
TATGCAGAGGGGGTGTGTGTGTGTGTTTTCGTGGTGCCTTCATTGTGTTTTCATGTTGCCTTCGCTGTGTTTTGCTGGTGACCAGCCTTTGCTGTGTTTTCGTGGTGCCTTCGCTGTGTTTTGCTGGTGACCAGCCTTCGCTGTGTTTTCGTGGTGCCTTCGCTGTGTTTGCTGGTAACAAGCCTTCGCTGTGTTTGCTGGTAACAAGCCTTCGCTGTGTTTTTGTGGTGCCTTCATTGTGTTTTCATGTTGCCTTCGCTGTGTTTTGCTGGTGACCAGCATTTGCTGTGTTTTCGTGGTGCCTTCGCTGTGTTTGGCTGGTTACCAGTCCTCTCTGTATTTTTAATGTTGACCAGCCTGTTCTGTGTTTTCGCAGCAAAACCAGCATCAAGTCACATCGTGCCAGCTTGCAAAGTGATGTTCAATACATATTTGAATCCAGCCAGAGTGAGGATATCCTACAACATGCATTAAGAATGACTGCCAGGGTTAGAAAGAGAAACAACCATTTCAGTATTTATTTTTATTTAACCGTTATTGAGCTAGGTAAGTCAGATAAGAACAAATTCTTGTTTACAATGACGGCCTACCTCGTCCAAACCCTAACCCGGACGACGCTGGGCCAATTGTGTGCCGCCCTATGGGACTCCCAATCACAGCCAGTTGTGGAATCGAACCAGGGTCTGTAGTGACGCCTCTAGCACTGAGATGCAGTGAATTAGACTGCTGCGCCACTCGCCACAACAGTTGCAATAAACCCAAATAACAGATTGGATTAGTTTAGAAATATTTATGTTATTTATCTTTGTGTAGCATAAGATTAATTAATCTATCAATGCATGCAAAAAACAAAAAAGATATTGAAACAATAGAGCATGCTGGGAAATATGATAATGATGCGTGTGGTCAGACCAGCTTGACCAGCTGCTGGACCACGCTGGACCAGCATAGACCAGCTTGATCACCAGCATCACCAGCATAAGCTGATATGTGTCCAAAACACAGTGAAGGCTGGTCACCAGTGTCCAAAACACAGTGAAGGCTGGTCACCAGTGTCCAAAACACAGTGAAGGCTGGTCACCAGTGTCCAAAACAGAGTGAAGGCTGATCACCAGTGTCCAAAACACAGAGAAGGCTGGTCACAAGCAAAATCAGCTTGACCATGCTGGTAAACCAGCATAACCAGCTAGACCATGCTGGTCAGGCCAGCTTGACTAGTTAAATCATGCTGGTCAACCAGCATAACCAGCTAGACCAGCATAGACCAGCAAATACCAGCATGGACCAGCTTGAAATGTATTCTGGTCTATGCTGTTTTATTCAGCAGGGCAATAGTATTTTGATTAAACATTTAATATAATACATTGATTAGAGAAGATCCAACCTAAACCAACATCCACAGTGCAGATTATTTATCTAGCATAACTATGGTCTGTGTGTCCAGGCCTTGTCTCTACCCTGTGCCCTGACATTGCTATGGCAATGAGAGACCCATTATATAGGCTAGTTAGCAGGGGGAAAGAAGAGAGGGATGAGGAGTAAAGGACAGAGGAGCTGGTGGAACAAGGGAGGAGGAGGAGGGTGGGAAAGTCGACCGACCGCCTCCCTTAATGAGAGGGATGACACAGGCCGGTCCACGCCAACAGACCCGCCTCGCAGATCAACCTGTCACTCACCTGTGTGCGTTTTTGTGTGTGTGTGTCAGTCAGGAGAGGATTCAGAGCTGACGCAGAGCACCCTAGCTAATCTCCAGAGCAGAGTAGGATGGGCAGACAGGATGGACAGGATGGGGGCCTAGTCTCACACCTGAGTCCTCCCTGCAAGACATGACAGCAGCTGGGGCTTTGGCTGGGGTTGAGGATTATATCCTAGCACCTCTCCTGTCTGTATTAGCCCAGAGACTCCAAACATACATTCCAAATGGCACCCTGTTCCCTATATTGTGCCCTACTTTTGACTAATTTTAACCAGGGTCCATAGGGTTCCGGTCATAAGTAGTGCACAATATAGTGAATAGGGTGCCATTTGGAATGAACCCTGGAGTCTCCAGATGAGTGTTAATTGCTTTGGGGATTAGTAGGCTCATCAGGGCTCAGGCCTCAGAGGGCAGAATGGACAAGCCTTCTTGATCACCTCTATATCCTGAGACCAGTGTCTGTCTGATGGGTGCCGTGGACTTAAATACTGACACTTATCAGAAATGAACTATGCAGAGGGTGTGTGTGTGTGTGTGTGTTTGTTTGTGTCTGTTTGTATTTGTGTCTGTTTTTGTATTTGTGTCTGTGTGTGTGTATTTTGCATAAAATCCCCTCAAAACCCAGACATATAATATAAACACAGGCCTCAGTGGTTGTGTGTGTGTACGCTCGCCTGCTCATGAGTGTGTGTGTACGTTTGTGTGTACGCTCGCCTGCTCATGAGTGTGTGTGTACGTTTGTGTGTGCGCTCGCCTGCTCATGTGTGTGTGTGTGTGTACGTTTGTGTGTGCGCTCGCCTGCTCATGTGTGTGTGTGTACGTTTGTGTGTGCGCTCGCCTGCTCATGAGTGTGTGTGTACGTTTGTGTGTGCGCTCGCCTGCTCATGTGTGTGTGTGTGTACCTTTGTGTGTGCGCTCGCCTGATCATGTGTGTGTGTGTGTGTACCTTTGTGTGTGCGCTCGCCTGCTCATGCGTGTGTGTGTACCTTTGTGTGTGCGCTCGCCTGCTCATGTGTGTGTGTACCTTTGTGTGTGCGCTCGCCTGCTCATGTGTGTGTGTGTGTACCTTTGTGTGTGCGCTCGCCTGCTCATGAGTGTGTGTGTACCTTTGTGTGTGCGCTCGCCTGCTCATGTGTGTGTGTGTGTACCTTTGTGTGTGCGCTCGCCTGCTCATGTGTGTGTGTGTGTGTGTGTGTGAGGCTGGTAGCTATAGAGCTTAAAGTCCCTGATGTCACTGAGCTGCTTGGTTCAAATCAGGCCTTATGACCTGCCTTTATTTCCCTGCACACTGAACACAGACAGACAGGCATACAGATCCACGTGACCAGAGGAGAGGGAGATCAGCGTAATTTAGCAGTCGCTTTTATCCAGAGTGACTTGTAATTAGTGCATTTATGTTAAGATAGCTAGGTGAGACAAGAACACATCCCAATCGTCGGGGGGCGTCGGAGAGTTATTTAAGATTTTTTTATTCAGAGGTAGTGTTGCATATGTTTTCAAAAGATGGGCAGGGACTCCGCTGTCCTGACTAGGGGGAAGCATGTTCCACCATTGGGGTGCCAGGACAAAGAAGAGCTTTGACTGGGTTGAGCGGGAGCTGCCCTCCCATTAGAGGTGGGAGGGACAACAGACCAGAGGTGGTGGAACAGAGTGCTCGGGTTGGGATGAGCATAGCCTGAAGGTAAGGAGGGGCAGTTCCCCTTGCTACTCTGTAGGCTAGTACCAGAGTCTTGAAGATGATGCATGCTTCGACTGGAAGCCAGTGGAGTGTGCGGAGGTGCGGGGTGGCATGGGAGAACTTAGTGGGCTGCGGCATTCTGGACAAGTTGCAGGGCTTTGATGGCACAAGCGGGAGCTCTGCCAACAGAGAGTTGCAGTAGCACGAGGTGTCTGCAGGCACGGGTCCCCCCCCAGCCCGGCATCAGTTCCTCTTGTCATGTTAGTGATTGTATACCTTAGAGAGTTATGTATATCTTGTCAGAAATGTCCAGATCAAATAGCCGATGTCAGCTAACGTTTTTTTTTTTTCTCGTTTTTTAGCTCATAGATATTGTTGTATTTTGTGTCACTTAAATATCACATGAATACACATTAGACATGGCAAAATGTAGAGAATTGAAAGAAAATCTGCTTTAAAGCTGCAAAATGTTCTTTGAAAAATGTGTAGAATTGCAGTAAATAAGCTTTAGGTCTGCAAAATTGGCTCCACCAACAGGAGGGGTGTGAACGGTTTATGTCATGAACAGTGCTTGTGCCCATAGAAATAGACGTGGTGCGTGCGCAGGGGGGGCGCGGGATGGTCCCCAATGCAGGAAGGTGAACAAGTTTGGGAACCCTTGGTCTAGACGGGAGATGACAAGTGCCTGGATTAGGATCTGTGCCGCTTCCTGTGTGAGGAAAGGTCAAACTCTACAGATGTTGTAGAGCATGAACCTGCAGGAGTGAGTCACTACTTTGATGTTTGCAGAGAATGACAGGGTGTTGTTCAGGGTCACACCAAGGTTCTTTGCACTCTAGGAGGGGGACAACCGGGAGTTTGTCATCTGTGATGGAGAGGTCTTGGAGCGGGCAGGCCTTTCCTGGGAGGAAGAGCCGCTCCATTTTGTCGAGGTTGAACTTGAGGTGATGGGCCGACATCCAAGCTGAGATGTCTGCCAGGCACACTGAGATGTCTGCCAGGCACACTGAGATGTCTGCCAGGCACACTGAGATGTCTGCCAGGCACACTGAGATGTGTGTCGTCACCTGGGTGACAGAAGGGGGGAAGGAGAAGAATAGTTGAGTGTCATCCGCATAGCAATGATAGCAGAGACCATGTGAGGATATGACAGAGTCGAGTGACTTGGTGTAGAGAAAAGAGGAGAGGGCGTGGAACCAAGCCTTAGGTGACACCATTAGTGAGAGCACGTGGTGCAGACACAGATCCTCTCCACGCCACCTAGTAAGCGCAACATGCCAGCTAGAATGGAATTCAGGAGTGTTCAGAGCCTGAGACTCCCAACCCTGAGAGGATGGAGAGGAGGATCTGATGGTTCACGGTGTCGAAGGCAGCAGATAGATCTAGGAGTATGAGAACAGAGGAGAGAGAGTCAGCTTTGGCAGTGTGGAGAGCCTCTGTGACACAGAGGAGAGTGGTCTCAGTTGAGTGAGCCGCTTTGAAGCCTGACTCGTGCAGGTCAAGAAGATCGTTCTGAGAGAGATAACGACAGAGTTGGTCAGAGACAGCACATTCAAGTTTTTGGAAAGAAAAGAAAAAAGGGATACCGGTCTGTAGTTTTTGACGTCAGAGGGGTAGAGTGTTGGTTTCTTGAGGAGGGGAGTGACTCTGGCCATGTTGAAGTCAGAGGGGTAGAGTGTTGGTTTCTTGAGGAGGGGAGTGACTCTGGCCATGTTGAAGTCAGAGGGGTAGAGTGTTGGTTTCTTGAGGAGGGGAGTGACTCTGGCCATGTTGAAGTCAGAGGGGTAGAGTGTTGGTTTCTTGAGGAGGGGAGTGACTCTGGCCATGTTGAAGTCAGAGGGGATGCAGCCTGTGGTCAGTGATGAGTTGATGAGGAAAGTGAGAAATGGGAGAAGGTCTCCAGAGATGGTCTGGAGAAGGAATGAGGGGATGGGGTCGAGTGGCAAGGTTGTCGCATGGCCGGACACTAGTCGCAGGACAATGTGGATGTGTATAATAGGGACTCAGAACCTATAAAGAAAATAGGCCTTGTGTGATAGAGACAGCGAGAGACATGGAGAGAAATATGGAGACAGCAAGAGACAGCGAGAGACAACAAGAGAGAGAGAGTGATAGAGAGAGAGGGAGAGAGAGAGCGAAAGAGAGATAGGGGGGAGGGAGGGCGAGATATAGCAGAGGGAAGAGAAAGAGTTCTGTCGTAATCGATGGCATTGAATGAGGTAATGAGTGTTGCATTGTGGGAGTGATAGTCACAGGGAGATGAACACATCAGCTCATGGCTTGTTTCTCATTGAAGACAGCCTCAATGAGCTGTGTGTGTGTGTGTGTGTGTGTGTGTGTGTGTGTGTGTGTGTGTGTGTGTGTGTGTGTGTGTGTGTGTGTGTGTGTGTGTGTCCGTGCGCGTTCCTGCATGCCGCCTGCCTGCCTGTGTGCGAGCCTGTGTGTGTGTGTGTGTGTGTGTGTGTGTGTGTGTGTGTGTGTGTGTGTGTGTGTGTGTGTGTGTGTGTGTGTGTGTGTGTGTGTGTGTGTGTGTGTGTGTGTGTGTGTGTGTGTGTGTGTGTGGTGCTTTCAGGTCCCTCTCCATCAGCCCAGGGCCATTGTGTCCTGGGGCAGTAACTATGTCTATGCTGAAGACACTATTCATTTCATTTCGTTTTTTGGACGATTTGTAGTGTTTTTTTTTACAATACAAAACATCCACCAACAAACACCCACAACCCAGACCCACCCTCTCACACCTCCATCTCTAGCATCGCATCACTCTCCACCACATGACCTCAAACTGCACCATTTTGTTTCTCTCCGTCGCTCATGCACTTTCAACATTTAGATAATAAAGCATTTGACCTTTCCATTGTGCTAACAATGGAGGATTGGTTAATGTCCAGTTTTTAAGTATATCTTTTTTCAAATTGATTGACAAGAAAACTATTCAATCTAACATGTAGACAAGAGTTCTTTTCAGGTCCAAAAAGTTGGACCCGGACCCGAACGAACTCGAGGACAATTAGACCGAACCTGAATGGACTTGACGACAACCAGAACTAGATAGGTTAAATAATAGGTTGCTCTTCTGGTTAAATAATAGGTTTTGATGTTGTCAATCTGCACACACTACCCCATAATGACAAATCGATAAGAGGTTTTTAGAAAATGTTGCAAATGTATAATAAAAAAAAACAGAAATACCTTATTTACTTAAGTATTCAGACCCTTTGCAATAAGACTCGAAATTGTGCTCAAGTGCATCCTGTTTCCATTGATTATCCTTGAAATGTTTCTACAACTTGATTGGAGTCCACCTATTGGAAAGGCACACACCTGTTTATATAAGTTCCCACAGTTGACAGTGGATGTCAGAGCAAAATCAAAGTCAAATTGTCCACAAGATAGGATTGTGTTGAAGCACAGATATGGGGAAGGGTACCAAAAAATTTCTACAGCATTGAAGGTCCACAAGAACACAGTGGCCTCTAGAATTATTAAACGGAAGAAGTTTGGAAACACCAAGACTCTTCCTAGAGCTGGCCACCCGGCCAAACTAAGCAATCGGCGGAGAAGGGCCTTGGTCTGGGAGGTGACCAAGAACCCAATGGTCACTCTCACAGAGCTCCAGGGTTCCTCTGTGGAGATGGGAGTAACTTCCAGCAGGACAACCATCTCTTCAGCACTCCACCAATCAGGCCTTTACGGTAGAGTGGCCAGACAGAAGCCACTCCTCAGTAAAAGGCACATGACAGCCCGCTTGGAGTTTGCCAAAAGGCACCTAAAGGACTTTCAGACCATGAGAAACAAGATTCTTTGGTCTGATGAAACCAAGATGGAACTCTTTGGCCTGAATGCCAAGCATCACGTCTGGAGGAAACCTGGCACCATCCCTACAGTGAAGCATGGCGGTGGCAGCATCATGCTGTGGGATGTTTCTCAGGGGCAGGGACTGGAAGACTACTCAGGATCGAGGGAAAGATGAACGGAGCAAAGTAGAGAGAGATCCTTGATGAAAACCTGCTCCAGAGTGCTCAGGACCTCAGACTGGGTTGAAGGTTCACCTTCCAACAGGACAACAACCCCAAGCACACAGCCAAGACAACGCAGGAGTAGCTTCGAGACAAGTCTCTGACTGTCCTTGAGTGGCCCAGCCAGAGCCCGGACTTGAACCCGATCTAACATCTCTAGAGAGACCTGAAAATAGCTGTGCAGCGATGCTCCCCATCGAACCTGACAAATACAGGTGTGCCAAGCTTGTAGCGTCATACCCAAGAAGACTTGAGGCTGTAATCGCTGCCAAAGTTGCTTCAACAAAGTTTTGAGTAAAGGGTCTGAATACTTATGTAAATATGATATTTTAGTTTTTTTTTATTACATTTGTAAAAATGTATAAAAAACTGTTTGGGGTATTGTGTGTAGACATAAAAACATTTTTGTTTTTAGAATAAGGCTGTAACGTAACAAAATGTGGAAAAAGTCAAGGGGTCTGAATACTTTCCAAACGCACTTGTACGTATGCGAAGAGGGGGATTCCAAGGTAACAGAATGATGCTGAGACTCTTTTTCACTTTAAAATGTATGTCAAACAAAAAACAATTATTGCAAAGTTCAACAAACCATACAACTCGATACACAAGGACTACGTTTAACAATTTCCAAATTTACTTGGAGAACAGTGCAGAGTTTGGTAACACAATGATGGTTTGTGCTGTTTGTGCCGTCACTCTGCTACCAAACTTTGCATCTGCACTGTTCTTCAGGTAAATGTTTTTTTGTAAAATTTTCATTGGACATTTTTTAAGGTCATTCATGTGCATAGTTTTGTATGGTTTGTTTAATTTTGCAGTCATTGGGTTTTTTAAAGTTAAAAATCTACGTCTTGGCATCATTCTGTTACCATGGAATTGCCCATTAGTGTAGTGTTGTTTACTCATATGTAAATATTCCACAGTCATGCTGAAGCACACACATGTAAATTGATTTTATGCGCCTGTAAAATAATGAGCACTCTCCAGCTGTTCCTCTCTCTCTCTCTTTCCCCATCTCTCTCTTTCCCCATCTCTCTCTTTCCCCATCTCTCTCTCTCTCTCTCTCTCTCTCTCTCTCTCTCTCTCTCTCTCTCTCTCTCTCTCTCTCTCTCTCTCTCTCTCTCTCTCTCTCTCTCTCTCTCTCTCTCTCTCTCTCTCTCTCTCTCTCTCTCTCTCTCTCTCTCTCCCCCTCTCTCTCTCTCCCCCCTCCTCCCTCTCTCTCTCTCTCTCCTCTCCCTCTCTTTCCCCATCTCTCTCTCTCTCTCTCTCTCGCTCTCTCTCTCTCTCCCCCTGACCCATTATTTCTCTACCCACCCTCTCTCGCTAATATTCACTATCCAATATACTGTACATGATCAGATTTGATTTCTAGTTCACCATTACATCATTAAACATGATTCAATTTGCTTCCATGTTGTTAGCCCTTTATGTTGACAACTCCCAGTCAGCACTGGTAGTGCCAGAGGGGTGTCTCCTCTCTCCTCAAACACATTCAACTGATTCTACAAATTTGATATATTGATCGCTCTGTCTTTTTACTTCACAATATGAATGAGTGATGGATCAATCCCTGACCTCACAGTGTGGCTGCAAACATGGAGGCTGTCCTGGACCATACATTCTGGGGCTGCAACCCAATGGAACCCTATGGGTCCTGGTCTAAAGTAGTGCACTAGATAGGGAATAGGGTGCCATTTGGGACACATATTGGGCTTTAAACCTAAACTGTTTCATCCACACTACTATTTACATAGCTAGGGCCAGGAGTCATGGGTCTGGGAGTTTGCAGGTCAGGTAGGTTATGTCATCAGAAAAAACTCCTGGCTATAGAAATAGCAGCTAGCAGGAGAACATAGAAAATAACCTGAACATTATTCAGTTTTCTAATACTTTCCCAAGCCAGCTACACTATTCAAGGCAATGTGAAAATGTGAGCTTATTCAATAATGAACGGCATAACTGAATTCTATAATTGCATTTTGAAAGCATTAATTTTAGTTCGTTCAGTTGAAGTCTTTTGGGAGTGGTGTAATGCAGAAATGAGAAGCAATTGATTGGCTGAATGAACGGGGCTCCCTAGGGAGGTGGTCTGAGTATGCATGTTCCAACACTGGGACCCGTCCCATTGCCGTGGTACCACGAAAACACACACGGACATACACACACACACACCGGCACCATGCCATCAAATTAAAACATGTCTCTGTTGGATCCCTCTTCCCCTCTTTCTCTCTCTTTCCCTCCAAGAGGGGACTCCTTCCTTCATTACCCAGAAAAGATCTCCTCACAATTACCTTTCCCTCCCTTTTTCTTTTCATCTACCTTTTTTTTCTCCTCCTCCTCCCTCCATCTCCCTCAGGGCTCTGTCTTTTATACCAAAGCTTCATGTATCTTTTCTAGTTGTTAAGTCCTGCCTCTCCTCTCAGTAAATGACTGCTTTGAGGTTTTCTGGGCGGGTCAGCAGACGAGAGGGTTGTGTCCTCAATGACACCATATTCCCTTTATAGTGCACGACTTTTGACCAGGGCCCATACAGTGCACTATATAGTGAATAGGGTGCTATTTGGGACATACATACCTGAGAGGAGTTTTAGGGAGGGACCCTCCTGTCTTAAGGCCTTCCCAAACTGTATGTCGGATTCAGTCTTTTACGATTATTACCTGGCCACTGGGCTATTTACATTGACCCCCCCCCCCCCTCTCCTCCATTTGTTTTGTACACTGCTGCTACTCGCTGTTTATTATCTATGCATACTCATTTCACCCCCACCTACATGTACAAATTACCTCAACGAACCTGTACCTCCACACATTGACTCAGTACCGGTACCTCCTGTATATAGCCTCGTCATTGTTATTTTATTGTGTTACTTTTTATTATTTTTTACTTTAGTTTATTTGCTAAATATTTTCTTAACTCTTTCTTGAACTGCACTGTTGGTTAAGGGCTTGTAAGTAAGCATTTCACGGTAAGTTCTACACTTCTTGTATTCAGCGCATGTGACAAATAACGTTTGATTTGATTTTTTATTTCAATGTTACCAAATGAAATTCTTGGGGGGGGGGGGGGGGGGGGGGTTGCTAAGCTGACATATGGAATTGATCTATTGTAAAGCCTGGAAGCTCTGTGTGCAGCTGGAGGTCTACCTGAAAGTATATCCCCACCTATCTGGGAGACTAAATATTCCCTATTTAGTGCACTATTCTTGACCAGAGTCCATCGTAGCCCCCTAGGTCTACAGTACCTCCAGGCCTACCTCCAGGCTCAGAGTCACCCAGGGATCTTCACTGACAAACAGCCCAGATCTGGCCAATATAGACCTGGTAGCTGGGGAATCTGGGCAATCCACTTGCTCCCATTTCCTTGTGTTTATTTAGCAACCTGCAATCTCCTGATAGGGTCATGACCGTCTGGTCACCTGGCAACCCTGCAGGTCAGCGTTAATGAGGATGAAGTCATCAGCGGTCACCAAGGGGGAGAGGTCATGAAAGATCGACGTGGTCCATACTTATCTCTTAGCGACCTAGTCTGTGGGGGCTGTCTGTCTTTGATGTGCTGCTTCCTTTGAACAAGTCTGGTTTGTATTACGGAGTAGAGGGAGGGGGAGCGGGAGAGATGGCCGGACTCTCGGTGGTAACAGCGGGTGGGATCTTTAATGAACAACTCCACCGCACATTCCTTCCAAAACTCTCCCTGGGTGTGCCTCAAGTTGTACCCTCCCCCATATATAGTCCACTGCTTTTGACCAGGGCCAATAAGACACTATATAGGGAGTAGGGCGCCATTTGGGACACAACCCCTCATTTAGACTTAGAGATGTACTGTACTGCTGCTAAGTCATTTCAAGTTCCACTAGTTATCTAGCTGAGGTTGACAAGTGAGTGGCCAAACCTAAGATAATATATAGTCTTGTTATGTGCTGGAGGTCCTCATAAGCTCTTTGATATGAGAAGGGAGGGATAGAGGGATGGAGAGATAGAGGGATGGAGAGATAGAGGGATGCATGGTAAGAGTCAGGTCTGAGTGTCCTTTTAATAGTAGTGAAGGGTTGTCCTTCAGATGTCCAATTCTACAACTTCAACTAAATTATTCCCCATTATACCACATTAGTCTGTAGTCAGTCTTTTATATTACCGCGGAACTCTCTAGTGTCTATGCCTGAGCTATTATCACAATTACCACTCTGTTACCATTATTACCAATATTACCATTAATTAATTAATTAATTAATTAATTAATTAATGCTACCACTATTACCAATGTTACCAATATCACCATTATTACCAATATTCGCACTATTAATAATCGTTTACCACTCTGTTACCACTATTACCACTATTACCACTATTGCCACTATTACCACTATTACTAATGTTAACACTATTACCCCTATTACCAATGTTACCACTATTACAACTATTACCACTATTACCAATGTTATCAATCTGTTACCACTATTACCACTATTACCACTGTTACCACTATTACTACTGTTATCAATATTACCACTATTACCAATCGGTTACCACTATTACAACTATTACAACTATTACCATTATTACCACTATTACCAATGTTACCAATATTACCACTATTACCACTATTAACACTGTTACCACTATTACAACTATTACCAATGTTACCATTATTACCACTATTACCACTGTTACCACTATTACTACTGTTATCAATATTACCACTATTACCAATCTGTTACCACTATTAAAACGTTTACCACTTTTAGCACTATTACCAGTATTACCAATGTTACCACTATTACCACTATTACATTTAAAATTGTTAAATTTTAGTCATTTAGCAGACGCTCTTATCCAGAGCGACTCAAATAATTCTGTAAAACACTTTCTAAGAATCCAACGTAAGCTGACGATGAGTAGTTTGTGCACGCCGCCATGTTCTTTTTATTCCCGTCAACCAAAGATAAGAAGAGGAGACAAGATGAGTTTGGTCTGTTTGCAGTATGCATGTTGAAGGGGTTGTGTCGTCTACCATCATTCACTTCCCTTCATTCACTTCCGGAAGTTTACTCGAAAGATGAGTTAACCATCCCTTCACCTAATTTTATTATAACATCTTTGGTCCGACAGATGTTTACGTGACACCCAAAATGCATTCTATAAAGTAAAAAAAAAAAAATGCGCCACACAAGGCTGGCAAAGAGCTTAGCATTAGGTCATAATAATCAGTACAACCTTCAAAAACTATTTTACATACATCATGTGTCCATTACAATCTATGCAAGAATCAGAATGCAGGATTTGTCACCAGCACTTGAAAAAGTGAACAAAAACTTTTTAAGGGTAACAACAATGAAGGCAATGAGAGTGCCAGCCAGAACATGTGCCAGGGGGAATACTTGATCTGGGGAAACACTGGGGAAGTGTTGGGTTCTCATCGAAGAGCGATGTTTGTCCAGCTCAGTAAAGCCTCAAACATACAGTGTCCTCAACAGTGAAATGGGCTACTTCTATGTGAATTAATAAGGAGGAACACACCTCGATTCAAACTGTTGTTAGAAAATAAAAGTTGTTAGAAAATAATTTGAAATTGACAAGTTGAAACATAGTCTATAGATAATGAGCAGGCAGCGTGTCTTGGTTTGAGGACAGCGTCCTGTCTTGGTTTGAGGACAGCGTCCTGTCTTGGTTTGAGGACAGCGTCCTGTCTTGGTTTGAGGACAGCGTCCTGTCTTGGTTTGAGGACAGCGTCCTGTCTTGGTTTGAGAACAGCGTCCTGTCTTGGTTTGAGGACAGCGTCCTGTCTTGGTTTGAGGACAGCGTCCTGTCTTGGTTTGAGGACAGCGTCCTGTCTTGGTTTGAGAACAGCGTCCTGTCTTGGTTTGAGGACAGCGTCCTGTCTTGGTTTGAGGACAGCGTCCTGTCTTGGTTTGAGGACAGGACAACTGTCCTGTTGTGGCTCAATCACATTTTGGAACAGTGAGTGCATTCTGACATCATTCACGTAAAATAAACTCACACTGGGGCGACCAGTAGAGATACGTGGAACTCACATGTGAAAATGTTAATGGTCAAATATAATATAAATTATCAATATAAACACTGCCCATCTGGCACTCCAAGCAGGCTAAAGGCTAACACTCAAAGTATTGGGAAGATTTAAAGTGGTATTTGAACCCAGCTATGTCAGAATGCTGTCCCTGTCACCCTGTCTGTCAGCCAAACTGGTTTGTCGCTGTACCTCCCACCAACAGTCACTGGACTGGTTCTCCATCTGTACTGGCCAAATACTTTGGGTCTATAACATCACCCCTGCTCTCTGAGAGAGATATCAGTAAATCATCAGCTCTGAACACACATACCCTGTCATGTTGAGCTGGCAGTACCAACAGATGTAACAGCTATCAGATACAGATGGGATCCTGCTAGTACACCACAGGGATGTGATGTAACAGAACCATGGGTAACACATGCATGCAGGCACACACCCACCCACCCCCACACACCCACCCACCCACCCCCACCCACCCCCACACACACACACACACACACACACACACACACACACACACACACACACACACACACACACACACACACACACACACACACACACACACACACACACACACACACACACACACACACACACACACACACACACGCATGCATACTCGCACACACGCACACATACAGCAGCTGTTCCGATAGACTTCCAGTCATTGCACTAACGCTAGGTAACAATTGCACGAGTTCATCTGACTCTTGGGAAGTAGATAAAGGGCTTCATTGTCAAAATCCCGAAGTATCCCTTTAACCAGGAAAATACCCTTGAGGTTAGAAAACTATTTTGCGAGGGGGACCTGGAAAAAAGTTGCAATCCTGGATATATTTCACAACGATAGGCTGCATTTCATCATGCTATCAAACAGTAGTGGGTCGATCAGTTGCTACAAAGACCAAAGTCCTTGTCCAATGTAGTGAGTAAGAACATGAAACTGCATTACAGCCACCAGACTTAATACAGAGAGTTCTTATAATCATGTAATTATATTTAATGTCTCTAAGACATGATGACACTGTATATCAAACAACTCTAAGTTGATTTTCTATGATTCAGTAGTAGAGGAGGGGAACTCTGTGATCACAGCAGGAGCTGTGTCAGGATTGACTGCTGCACTGATGTCTGTCTGTCTGTCTCGCCTCCCTTCACTGCCCCACTAAGCCTTGAGTCTCTGCACCATGCCTGTCTGTTGACTTCACTGTGCTGAGCTCCTCAAACACACAGACACATACGCACACGCACACACACGCGCACGCACACACACACACACACACACACTCCTTCAAAACGTCTCTTGGGTGTACCAGGTCTCCGTAGCAACAGACAACAACGTAGTGAGATGAAGTGCAGTGTTGAAGTTTTAATGACCAGACTGATCGATCTGCCACCTTCTCCAACTGGTGTAACAGGCTGGAGGAGTGTGTGTGCATGCGTGTGTATGAAGTGTGTGTGTTTCTTTTATGAGTGTGTGTGAGGGGGCTGATTTGTGCTTTATGACCAATGCAGTGATGTCATGTATATTGTGAGTACCAGAACAGCTCTCTGATCAGTGACTAATGACTGACAGGGGTAATCATTAACCTGGATGATCGTGTCCAGATCAGGTTGTGTATGACAACTTTATGGTCACACTATCAATGCTTGGAACACTTAACATGAGCAACTGTGACAAAAGCCATCTTCTCAACCGACAGTTAGTGTCTGGATGTGGGTTACGCTCTAGTGGACACAGAACAAGGATAGGAGAACAGATGTATTTTGAGTGCAAAGGATAATCCATTCAGCTAATTTATGTTCACCTTTAGCCTGTTACACCTACAGTTTGAAGAGCCTATAACCAAACCTTCAATTTGTCTTCAGCCTAAACATGCACACATGCACACACGCACGCACACACACACACACACACACACACACACACACACACACACACACACACACAATGGACATGGGACTGCTGTGAAGTACAGATAGCAACACCTGTGTGAACTTTTGGTTCACTAACAAACCTTCTCCAATAATGTCATCCCAAATGGCACCCTATTCCCTATGGATCCTGGTCCAAAGTAGTGCACAAGTTAAGGAATATGGTGCCATTTGTTATTCATCAATAGTGATTTACAGTTCAACACACTGACACTTTAATGCATTCAGAGCAGTGTGACCTAATAAATAGAGAATAATCTCACGGGCATTACGCTAACGTTCCCCACAAACAATAAACCATAGGTGATTACTCACACCCACAGCGTGTTGGATGGCATGGGGATGTAAGCACCAGGCAGTGAGTACTGATAGGGGGAGGTAAACAAGGCACTAGGTAGTGAGTACTGATATGGTGAGGTATACTAGACACTAGGTAGTGAGTACTGATAGGGTGAAGTATACTAGACACTAGGTAGTGAGTACTGATATGGTGAGGTATACTAGACACTAGGTAGTGAGTACTGATAGGGTGAGGTATACTAGACACTAGGTAGTGAGTACTGATATGGTGAGGTATACTAGACACTAGGCAGTGAGTACTGATATGGTGAGGTATACTAGACACTAGGCAGTGAGTACTGATAGGGGGAGGTAAACTAGGCACTAGGCAGTGAGTACTGATAGGGTGAGGTATACTAGACACTAGGTAGTGGGTATTGATATGGTGAGGTATACTAGACACTAGGTAGTGAGTACTGATAGGGGAAGGTAAACAAGGCACTAGGCAGTGAGTACTGATATGGTGAGGTATACTAGACACTAGGTAGTGAGTACTGATATGGTGAGGTATACCAGACACTAGGCAGTGAGTACTGATAGGGGGAGGTAAACTAGGCACTAGGCAGTGAGTACTGATATGGTGAGGTATACTAGACACTAGGTAGTGAGTACTGATATGGTGAGGTATACCAGACACAAGGCAGTGAGTACTGATATGGTGAGGTATACTAGACACTAGGTAGTGGGCACTGATATGGTGAGGTATACTAGACACTAGGTAGTGAGTACTGATATGGTGAGGTATACTAGACACTAGGTAGTGGGCACTGATATGGTGAGGTATACTAGACACTAGGTAGTGAGTACTGATATGGTGAGGTATACTAGACACTAGGTAGTGAGTACTGATAGGGTGAAGTATACTAGACACTAGGTAGTGAGTACTGATAGGGTGAGGTATACTAGACACTAGGTAGTGAGTACTGATATGGTGAGGTATACTAGACACTAGGTAGTGAGTACTGATATGGTGAGGTATACTAGACACTAGGTAGTGAGTACTGATATGGTGAGGTATACTAGACACTAGGTAGTGAGTACTGATAGGGTGAAGTATACTAGACACTAGGTAGTGAGTACTGATAGGGTGAGGTATACTAGACACTAGGTAGTGGGTACTGATATGGTGAGGTATACTAGACACTAGGTAGTGAGTACTGATATGGTGAGGTATACTAGACACTAGGTAGTGAGTACTGATAGGGTGAAGTATACTAGACACTAGGCAGTGCTTACAAACATTGTGAGGTAGACACTAAGCAGTAAGCTCTCAGGTTAGGACTGACCACAATGTCCGGTTGGGCATTGCACTTATTCCACACATGTTCCCTGCCCCCATCACCTTCTGTAGATCGTACAGTACACAGTAAGGTTATTCTACAGTATGGTACGGTATTACACCGTGGTAGTGAACAGCTTTGGCAGAGAGAAGCGAGGCCAGGGATTTCCCTGCAGTCTGACATCTGACCTTTTTATTGAAGCATGGGTTCACCTGGTCAGTCTATGTCGTGGAAAGAGAAAGTGTTCCTAATGTTTAGTACACTTAGTCTACATCTACTGTACATATCTACCTAAATTACAAGAGTCCAGGATCCAGTTGCAGAGGGAGGTGTTCAGTCCCAGGGTCCTGAGCTTAGTGATGAGCTTGGAGGGCACTAATTGGAGTGGGTCCAGGGTGTCTGGGATGATGGTTTTGATGTGAGCCATGACCAGCCTTTCAAAGCATTTCATGGTTGCAGATGTGAGTGCTACAGGGCGATAGTCATTTAGACAGGTTACCTTGAGTTTTTGCTTGTAAGCACGAATTAGGAGGATAGAGTTAGGGTCAGTTTTGCCAAAGGGAGGACAAGGGAGAGCCTTGCATGCATTTCTATGTGTGGTGTAAAGGTGATGAAGAGTTTTAACGCAGGTGAAATGCTATGAAAAATGAGGTAAAACGGATATCAGTTTCCCTGCATTAAAATCCCCGGCCTTATAATGCGTTATAACGTAGCCTACTTGGTTCTGAATGCGTGTGTCTACATGTGCTTATCATTTTGTCCAACAATGTGTATAATGCAAACATCAATATAAGAGTATTGCACATGCAGTGAATCTCAATGTACCATGTTTGACAGCATGCATGGCCAGTGACAGTAACAGTGGTGTGTGTTAGCTGGTTGGTGGTTGTTGCCAGTACATCACAGATCCCCAGCTCTCAGGAGGGACAGGACAGGCATGAGCACATAATGAAGGCTTTCACTGTGATGCATTGTTTTACCACACACTGTCTTTCAGCCAACCACCCCTCCAGAGCCTGTCATCCACACATATACACAGAGACAGACACTCAAAACTCACACATACACACGCGCACACACACACACACACACGCACACGCACACGCACACACACACACACACACACACACACACACACACACACACACACACACACACACATATGCATAATTAGGTAAATAAAGCAGTAAGGGATACATAAACGGACATAAATGCATAGACACATCCACTCACACACAAATTAAAAAGGGCTGACACACTAGCATGCTATCATCACAGGGATGTCACACTGATACCAAGAGAGACAGGCTCACTGTTATACAGTATAATACATCTTTACATGTAGGGATCCTAATGTATGGCTGTGTCTGCATGTATACTATATGTGGTGCACAAGTGTCTGCGTGCATCTGTGCGTATTTCAATGTTCGTGGCCCACAACATAAAACTTTGTGTTACTCATCGTGTTGCAGTCTGCAGTGGCCGTGTGTCTGAGACGTCCAAAGGAGAACCAAGAGGAATGAATAAAGATTCACAACATTACCTGCAACAGAAAGACAAGGAGAAAAAGAGAATCTCATTATATAACTTTTCCCAAGGAGACATATACAGTATATTGCCTATAGAGTAGCATTACAGATGTTTTATTTATTTAATAGGATCCCTTAGGCCTGTGTCCCTTTTCCCTCTGCCACAACTACAGGCCTATAGGGATAAACATAAACTCTCTATTTACTCTTTACATTAACAGTGTTTCCCCTATATTCATCTAACCTCTTATGTTCTCTTTTTTATATAGATTTCTGCCGAGACGTGCTTTTAAATGGACATTCGTTGGCTCAAGTCTATGGGAACAGCTAGCATGTCATTGTGCTAACTCTAGTAGCAATGCACCCCCCCCCCCCCTTCCTAGGGGAAACACTGATTTACATAGTCAGCTTATCAATAGGATATATCATTATGTTATAACAACACACATAGAGTTACTAGAATGGTCATCCCTATTCAAGTAATGTGTTTACCAGTCCAATTGCCATGGTCATAGGTTTTATGTCCATTCTAGATATTATATTTCTATGGTAAAACACTACATCTGCTGTTAAGCTTTAAACATGCTGTGGAAGCTTAGAGAACCTGTGTTTTAGTAAAGAAGGAATATAACAATGCAATCTGGCTATTTAAACCCAGACAAAATACATGCACTTATGTTGGGTTAGGGAACCAGTGTTGTAGCGCAGATGGAAAAATAACAATCCAATGTGTTTTGTTACATGAAACCAATCTGGCGTAAGGAATACAGAGAGATGCAATGTGTTGTTGTGTGAAAGCAATCTGTTTATACAAACGCAACATACGATGGGACGTTTGTGAAGGTGTACAGGAAGGAGCAAAACACCCTGAATAAAGCTGGGACAGGTGCCAACCTGGCAGAGAAGGTTCACTCCCTCTCCTTATCTCTCTCTGTCTGTCTCTCTCTCTCTTTTCTTCTTTAGTCCTCCCTCTCTGCAAGCTCTTTACCAGACAGACAGGTTACATAGTTGAGTTGGCACTGGCAACCAAATGCAATCTTACTACGCAGGGGCAGCAGTATACTGTAACAGGGCAGGAGCGTTTAACCCTTTCAGGGGAGCCAGACAGAAAATCAATCACTGTGAAAATGGTATTTCCTGCCCCCCCAAGAGCCCCCTTTCTACCTGACATATAGAGGACAGCACAGGGGGGAAAGCCGGTTCAAGCACATTCAACGCTACACTGAACCATTCGAAAATGTCAGCAACACTATGAAACCAATTTGGTAGCCAATCCCACATGTGTATGTGACAGCTTGACCTAAACCATTTTACCAAACACCTATTTTTTAAACCCTGGTTTATGCATTTGAGGGTATCTGTCTTCCCCCTACCTCCACTCCCCAACCCTCCACACCTCCAACCCACCACCTCTCCTGTCCACACCTTGCCCCCACCTTCTCCCTACCTTCACTCCCCAACTCCCCAACTCTCTGCACTTCCCACCCCACCACCTCTCCCCTCCACACCTCGTGTGCCCCCTTCCCCCTTCAACCCTCCACACCTCCCCATCTCCACACCCGTCCCTCCCCACGTCCTCTCCCCACCTGCCTTCCCCACCTCCCATTCCTCCCCACATCCTCTCCCCATCAGAGCTCAGTATTTCCCCGGCCAACTCACATCTCTTGTTTTAGTTTGGAGTTTAGTAGAGTCAGTAGTATGTGTGCGTGTGTGCATCTGTGCGTGGTGTGTGTGTGTGTGTGCGTGTGTGCGTGCATGCGTGGAATGTGTGTGAATTGACTTAGTTAGCTTCAGTCAGTGGGTGTAAATTCCAGGCCTCTACTACCCACTATAGAGCTGCCGGCTATTGATTCAAATTAACTTAATTTTCCCACCATCTCAGTATTGGCAATTCTGTCATGTGTGATGGGAAGAAGATAGAAGGGAGGAGAGGAGAAAAGGAAGAGAGGGAAGCCCAGACCACCGACTGAGTTTCTCCATTAACGCTCCCTGAACTACTGTTCTGCTGTAAATGTGTTTAGGGTCTGCTGACCTAGACTGCTCACCACCTCACCTTACCTCACACACACTAAGAGACACACATACATTCTGTACACACAAGCATTTGAGGATAAATGTCAAAGTGGACTGAAACAACCACATCATATGCCACTTGAAGACAGACATTGTGTAACGGCTGTCGTAGTCGTTCTCCTCCTCAGACGAGGAGGAGCATGGATCGGACCAAGATGCGGATTGGTAAGAGTTCATTATTTAATGGAAAAACAACAAACACTACAAAATACAAAAACCAGCAAACGTGACTAACCCGAAACAGTCCTGTGTGGCCCAAACGCTGACACAGGAACAAACACCCCCAAAACACAAGTGAAACCCAGGCTGCCTTAGTATGATTCTCAATCAGGGACAACGATTGACAGCTGTCTCTGATTGAGAATCATACCAGGCCGAACACAAAATCCCAACATAGAAAATCAAACCTAGACCAACCCACCCAACTCACGCCCTGACCAACTAAAACAAATACAAAACAAAGGAAAACAGGTCAGGAACGTGACACATTGTAGTGAGGTGCGTACTGGCGGCAGAGAAGTCAGGCGCAGGAGAGCGAAAACTGATTTACAACGGTGTCGTTTAATATCCATAAATCACTGTCAACAGAACAATATAATAAATGGGTCAAACCAAACCCGGTAAATTTCCAGTATACCGTGCATAAGCACTACAAGAAACAATTACCGACAAGGACATGGGGGGGAACAGAGGGTTAACTTCTTATGACTGCGGGCAGTATTGAGTAGCTTGGATGAATAAGGTGCCCAGAGTAAACTGCCTGCTACTCAGTCCCAGAAACTAAGATATGTATATTATTAGTAGATTTGGATAGAAAACACTCTGAAGTTTCTAAAACTGTTTGAATGATGTCTGTGAGTATAACATAACATAGTATAACTGGCAGGCAAAAACCTGAGAAAAAATCCAACCAGGAAGTGGGAAATCTGAGGTTTGTAGGTTTGCCTATCCAATATACAGTGTCTTTGGGGTCATATTGCACTTCCTAAGGCTTCCACCAGATGTCAACAGTCTTTAGAACCTTGTTTTATGCTTCTACTGTGGAGAATGAGGGAAGGAGAGCTCTTTGAGTCAGGTCTCTGGCATGAGCTGACCACGCGCGCACCCGTGAGAGCGACCTGCGTTCCATCATATTTCTGAAGACAAAGGAATTCTCCGGTTGAAACATTATTGAAGATTTATGTTAAAAACATCCTTAAGATTGATTCTATACATCGTTTGACATGTTTCTACGAACTGTAATGGAATTTTTTGACTTTGTCTGGACCTAGTGCCTGCACATTTGGATTACTGTACTAAACGCCCGAACAAAAAGGAGGTATTTGGACATAAATTATGGACGTTATCGAACAAAACAAACATTTATTGTGGAACTGGGATTCCTGGGAGTGCATTCTGATGAAGATCATCAAAGGTAAGTGAATATTCATAATACTATTTCTGGCTTCTGTTGACTCCACAACATGGCGGATATCTGTATGGCTTGTTTGGGCTCTGAGCGCTGTACTCAGAGTATAGCATGGTGTGCTTTTTTCGTAAAGTTTTTTTTTTAAATCTGACACAGCGGTTGCATTAAGGAGAAGTTTATCTAAAGTTCCATGTATCATACTTGTATCTTTTATCAATATTTATTATGAGTATTTCTGTAAATTGATGTGGCTCTCTGCAAAATCACCGGATGTTGTGGAGGCAAAACATTACTGAACATAACGCGCCAATGGATATAAATATGAACTTTATCGAACAAAACATACATGTATTGTGTAACATGAAGTCCTATGAGTGTCATCTGATGAAGATCATCAAAGGTTAGTGATTCATTTTATCTCTATTTCTGCTTTTTGTGACTCCTCTCTTTGGCTGGAAAAATGGCTGTGTTTTTCTGTGACTAGGTACTGACCTAACATAATCGTTTGGTGTGCTTTCGTCGTAAAGCCTTTTTGGAATCGGACACTGTGGCTGGATTTACAACAAGTTTATCATTAAAATGGTGTAAAATACTTGTAAGTTTGAAAAATTTAAATTATGATATTTCTGTTGTTTGAATTTGGCGGACTGCACTTTCACTGGCTGTTGTCAAGTCGATCCTGTTAACGGGATTGATGGAATTGGACCAGGTGTGATGGAAGACAAGAGAAAACCAATGGAAAATGAAAAGTGGATCAGTGATGGCTAGAAGGTCGGTGACTTCGACCGCCGAACGCCACCCGAACAAGGAGAGGGACCAACTTCGGCAGAAGTCATCACAGTACACCCCCTTGACGCGCGGCTCCAGCAGCACGTCGACACTGGCCTCGGGGACGACCCGGAGGGCGAGGCGCAGGGCGATCCGGACGAAGACGGTGGAACTCCTGCAGCATTGAAGGGTCCAACACGTCCTGGAACCCAGCACCCCTCCTCCGGACCGTACCCCTCCCACTCCAAGAGATACTGAAGGCCCCTCGCCCGACGCCTCGAATCCAGTATGGAGCGAACGGAGTACACCCCCCCCCCCCCCCGATGTCCAGAGGGGGCGGAGGAACGTCCCGCACCTCAGACTCCTGGAGCAGGCCAGCCACCACTGGCCTGAGGAGAGACACATGGAACGAGGGGTTAATACGGTAATCGGGTGGAAGCTGTAACCTATAACAAACCTCGTTCACTCTCCTCAGGACTTTAAATGGCCCCACAAACCGCGGACCCAGCTTCCGGTAGGGCAGGCGGAGGGGCAGGTTTCGGGTCAAGAGCCAGACCAGGTCCCCTGGTGCGAACACCGGGGCCTCACTGCAGTGGCAATCTGCGTTCTCCTTTTGGCGCGTGACGTGACGGAAAGCCGTCTTCCACTCGTCTCCCCCCCGGATACGCACCAGGCTGTAAGCGCTCCTGAGATCTAGTTTGGTGAAGAAGCGCACCCCGTGCATTGACCCAATCGCTGTTGCTATGAGCGGTAGTGGGTAACTATACCTCACAGTGATCTGATTCAGACCCCGATAGTCAATACACGGGCGCAGACCTCCCTCCATCTTCTTCACAAAAAAGAAACTCAAGGACGCGGGTGAAGTGGAGGACCGAATGTACCCCTGACGCAGGGATTTGGAGACATCTGTTTCCATAGCCACCGTCTCCGCCTGTGAGAGGGGATACACGTGACTGCTGGGAAGTGCAGCGTCTACCAGGAGATTTATTGCACAATCGCCCCGTCGATGGGGTGGTAATTGAGTCGACTTCTTTTTGGAGAAGGCGAGAGCCAAATCGGCATATTCAGGGGGAATGCGCATGGTGAAGACCTGGTCTGGACTCTCCACCCTAGTAGCACCAATGGAAATCCCTAAACACCTACCTGAGCACTCTCGCGACCACCCCGTGAGAGCCCTCTGTGGCCAAGAAACAGTGGGGTTATGACAAGCTAACCAGGGTAGGCCCAGCACCACGGGAAACGCAGGAGTCAATAAGGAAGAGACTAGTTCTCTCCTTGTGACCCCCTGCGTCACCATGCCCAAAGGAGCGGTGACCTCCCTAATCAACCCTGACCCTAATGGTCGACTATCTAAGGCGTGAACGGGGAAGGGCACAGCCACGGGGACAATGGGGTTCCCTAACCTATGGGCTAACGCACTATCAATACAATTCCCAGCCGCGCCTGAGTCGACTAGCGCCTTATGCTGGGAATGCGGGGAAAACTCAGGGCAAGTGACATACACAAACATGTGTGCCCTGCCTGTCGCCTCGATCCCCAGAGGAATCAACCCGGCACTGATCTCTGCGGCCACAGATCGTGCACGAGCTGGAACCCCCTCCGGTCTCCCTCCGCACCGCCCCTCCCAGCTCCATGGGTATCGGAGAGGGGGTGCGGGAGGATGGAACAACCAGACCCCGATCTGAACGTCCGCGGGTAGCCAGCAGGTTGTCCAGCTGAATGGACAGGTCCACCAGCTGGTCGAACGTGAGGGTGGTGTCTCGCAGGCCAACTCCCGACGGACATCCTCGCGCAGACTGCAGCGGTAATGGTCGATCAGGGCCCTGTCGTTCCATCCCGCGCCGGCAGCCAGGGTCCTAAACTCCAGGGCGAACTCCTGGGTGCTCCTTGTCTCCTGACTCAGATGGAAGAGGCGTTCACCCGCCGCTCTACCCTTGGGCGGGTGGTTGAAGACTGGGGTGAACTCCCCAAACTGGTCCAACGCCGCATCTCCCTCTCTCCACACAGCGTTGGCCCACTCCAGGGCTTTCCCGGTGAGGCACGAGTTGAGGGCGGACACCCTCTCACGGCCCGACCCGGGTGGACGGTGGCCAGGTATAGGTCCAGTTGTAAAAGGAATCCCTGGCAGTTCGCAGCCTTCCCATCGTATTCCTGGGGCAGGGAGTGACGCATCCCACTGGGACCAGGATGAAGAGGGGCGCTCAGGGGAGACCCCGGTTGTGCTGGTGGAGGCGCTGGAAGAACTCCCTGTCTCTCCCAGCGGTCCATTGTCTGGAAAACACGGTCCATGGCGGTGCCAAGATGGTGGAGCATTGCTTGGTGCTCCCGGACGTGCTCCTCCACCCCTATACCCAGGGTACCTGCTCCTGCTAACTCCATAGGCCGGTCGGTAATTCTGTAGTGAGGTGCATACTGGCGGCAGAGAAGTCAGGCGCAGGAGAGCGAAAACTGATTTACAACGGTGTCATTTAATATCCATAAACCACCGTCAACAGAACAATACAATAACTGGGTCAAACAAAACCAGTAAATACCAGCATACTGTGCATAAGCACTACAAGAAACAATTACCGACAAGGACATGGGGGGGAACAGAGGGTTAAATACACAACATGTAATAGGATGGAATAGGAATAGGAACCAGGCGTGATGGAAGTCAAGACAAAACCAATGGAAAATGAAAAGTGGATCAGCGATGGCTAGAAGGTTGGTGACTTCGACCGCCGAACGCTGCCCAAACTAGGAGAGGGACCAACTTCGGCGGAAGTCGTGACAGACATGAGGTCAATCAATCACTCAGATTCAGTTCAGTTGAAAAGACAGTTTTCAGGACACAAACTATTTTTTATTATTAACCATTATTTTAACAGGGTGTAATTTTTTTAACCAGGTAGGCCAGTTGAGAACAAGTTCTCATTTACAACTGCGACCTGGCCAAGATAAAGCAAAGCAGTGTGACAAAAATAACAACACAGAGTTACACATGGGATAAACAAACGTACAGTCAATAACACAATAGAAAAATATATGTACAGTGTGTGCAAATGTAGTAAGATTAGGGAGGTAAGGCAATAAATGGGCCATAGTGGCGAAATAATTACAATTTAGCATTAACACTGGAGTGATAGATGTGCAGATGATGATGTGCAAGTAGAGATACTGGGGTGCAAAAGAGCAACAAAAAAAAAAAGAACAATATGGGGATGAGGTAGTTGGGTGTGCTATTTACAGCTGGGCTGTGTACAGGTACAGTGATATGCTGCTCTGACAGCTGATGCTTAAAGTTAGAGAGGGAGATTTTTGCAATTTGTTCCAGTCATTGGCAGCAGAGAACTGGAAGGAAAGGCGGCCAAAAGAGGTGTTGGCTTTGGGGATGACCAGTGAAATATACCTGCTGGAACGCGTGCTACGGGTGGGTGTTGCTACTGTCACGAACCGGCTCGAAGTCCGTAACAAAAAGGGAGACAACGTGGAGATAAGGAATAACAAAAATATATTTATTAACTTGAAGTAACGTAAATATAATTAACAATGGTGTGTGTAGTCAGTAATCAGTAGTGTAAGTGAATGTTCACGTGCATAAATGTGATAATGAGGGTGTTGAAAGGTGCCAAAGCAAACAAACAAAACGGCCACAAAAACGCCACAACCAAACTCTATAAGTGTGTCTGCATGGAGAGAGTCTCCTCAATGAATGGGGAAGAGGTGTATTTATCCCGGGACACATCCGGGCCCAGGTGTGTCCCATGTCGCTGACGACCCTCCCAGCTCCGCCCACCAACATCCTATTAAGGAAAACAAGAGCAAAGAGAAAGAATTCTGCAGGCAGTGGGAGGGTCGTCACACTATGGTGACCAGTGAGCTGAGATAAGGCGGGGGATTTACCTAGCAAAGACTTATAGATGACCTGGAGCCAGTGGGTTTGTCGACGAATATGTAGCGAGGGCCAGCCAACGAGAACATACAGGTCGCAGTGGTGGGTAGTATATGGGGCTTTGGTGACAAAACGGATGGCACTGTGACAGACTACATCCAATTTGCTGAGTAGAGTGTTGGAGGCTATTTTGTAAATGACATCGCTGAAGTCAAGAATCGGTAGGATAGTCAGTTTTACGAGGGTATGTTTGGCAGCATGAGTGAAGGAGGCTTTGCTGCGAAATAGGAAGCCGATTTTAGATTTAATTTTGGATTGGAGATGCTTAATGTGAGTCTGGAAGGAGAGTTTACAGTCTAACCAGACATCTAGGTATTTGTAGTCGTCCACATATTCTAAGTCAGAACCGACCAGAGTAGTGATGCTAGTTGGGCGGGCGGGTACGGGCAGCAATCGGTTGAAGAGCATGCATTTAGTTTTACAACCATTTACAAGCAGTTGGAGGTCACGGAAGGAGTGTTGTATGGCATTGAAGCTCGTTTGGAGGTTAGTTAACACAGTGTCCAAAGAAGGGCCAGATGTATACAGAATGGTGTCGTCTGCGTAGAGGTTGATCACAGAGTCACCCGCAGCAAGAGCGACATCATTGATATATACAGAGAAAAGAGTGGGCCCGAGAATTTAACCCTGTGGCACCCCCATAGGGACTGCCAGAGGTCCGGACAACAGGCCCTCCGATTTGACACATTGAACTCTATCTGAGAAGTAGTTGGTGAACCAGGCGAGGCAGGGTGTCATATTAAGACCAAGTCCCTGTTTCCAATGAGCCCTGCATAATACAAACATACATCAATACAAAACACAATAAAATACTGAATTACAAAACATATGATCATAAAATATACACAAACATTTTGAAAAATGTAAAATAGATTATCTGTCCTTGGTGTGCTGCTAACAAGTTGAGTCAATGCTACCAGTGTTTATTTACAAGTTATGTTCCTTCCTTGAAAAAAAATATATTTTGTAAGTCTACTGTTTGACAAAATTGAATTTATGATTATGAATCATACTCCTACATATTAAAAGAAGAGACTAGGGGGATAGTAACATAGTTAACATAGTCACTGAGACACCCTGTCTATGACATTTACTAACACATTCAAACACTGGACACATCATCCTCTCTATGTCTCTGTCTGGCAGGTCTGCCAGGGCCAATCCTAAATAACTCTCATCCAATGCCAGGAGACAAGTCAGTGAGTGAGTGAATCTGTCTGTCTGTCTCTCTGTGTGTGAGTACGTGTAGTTCATTTCCATTGGAAAGCTTGGTTTTTAATGACCCTATAATCACTCGCCTTGTTCGGTTTCACTGTGTCTGTTTGTTCCAGACTTATTTCTTTGTCTCCCTCAGCCATTTTCTTAATCAAATCACATACACAGGATACAGCAGGTGTAAACAGTACAGTGAAATGCTTCCTTGCAAGCCCTCTTCAACAATGCAGTAATAATAAGTAAAATAAATACACACAAGAAATAAAAATATGATCAATAAGATTGAAAGAAATACACACAAGAATAGAAACTATATACAAAGTACTGATGTTGGGGGTACTGCTGACAGTATTATTGTCCATAGAATCAGTTAACCAGATACTGTCCTATCAAAAACAGATTGCGTTAGGTAGAATGTCCAGGTAATCAACACTAAGTGAGAGAGAAAGAGAGAGAGAGAGTTTGGCACCTGTCCCAGCTTTATTCAGGGTGTTTTACTCCTTCCTCTACACCTTCACCAACGTCCCATCTTATGTTGTGTTTATATAAACGGTCAGATTGTTTTTACACAACAACACATTGCATCGCTATGTATTCCTTATGCCAAATAGGGAAATATAGCCTGACAGGGAATTCTATAGCCTGGACATTCCAGCGACTGGTATAGGTAGCAGAAGTAACATCTCCTCAATAGCAGTGCTGGTCACACACATCCAGAAACCTAGCCAGCCCTCCCAGGGTGAAGATTGGGGAACCTTCCCTTACACAGTATGTAGCCATAGAGACTCCATAGCCCTGGTAGTTAGCTACACATCCTGTCACACAAACAGGTTTCCCCAGTAGTGGTATCTACACTTCCTCACACACATTAAACCTGTATTACTGACATGTCCTCGATAGTACTGATTAGCTATAACACAATGCATCACATCCCTCCAAACAGCCAGGCCTCCCCAGGTGCAGCTAAGTGTTATAATGTGGTTGATGGGATGTTTCTTCATAACCCCACTTAAACAGAAGGTTAATAACTGTGCAGGGGTCCTGTTAATTCAGAGTTGGTCTTAGCCGGGAACTACTGCGTTTTCCTGTTGCGGAGAGTTCCATTAAAGCATCACAAAGAGACAGACACTGTATGGAACTGAATTCATTTATCACTCTCAGGGGACTTAAGGAATAGTAAACATAGTAATGGACGTCAAACACAGCAGATGCCGTCACACTTAAAGTGTATGGTTGCACCCTTTGTTTTATGTCAACGTCACAATTATTTAATCTTTATTGATAATGAGAGGTAGAATATCTGTAGTAGCTGCACTGCATTAATCTTGCTGCCAATTCAGAAGTTATTGCACCAATACTTTCACCTCATCAACATGCTAAGATCACACAACCACATTAATTGTGTTCCCTATTATATTGATGTATGTGCTGTTTTTCTAGTTAAGCTTTGTCTAGGCCTCTCTCCATCAGATCCAAGATGGTCGCCCAGTGGCAGGTGGCAGAGGAGAGTCTGAAGCCACGATGATAAACTGGGGTAATAACTCCCCCACTGTCTCGGACCACAGAGGGCAAAACTTTGCCCCCTTTTTAAGGGAAGGGAGCCAATATCGCAGAGCAAGCCAGCACTGCACATCCTTTCTTTCTTCCGCTGCCCAGATAATGGAATTGGCTGGCTTTAATAATAATTAGAATTTCCCGCTCCAGTGCCCTGGTGCGGACGGGTCGGCTGAGCACGGGCATAAAATAGATCGATGGCTAGCCCCGTACGTCCAGGATCCTATTGATCTGTGGAGCTGGTGGTGGGATGCATTGTGTGTGAGTGCAGCCCCCTCCCACAATACCTCCTCCGCGCGGGTCAGCTGTTTGTTCACCCGCCTGCAATTGCTAATAACCCATCCGCAACAGCTCGACTATATGTGATAAAGTGAAGATCTAAGGCCCGCAACCAACTCTAACCCGCTAATATAGAAAATGTGCTGTAGGCTACAGTCAGAGATGGCGGAAATATTTTTTGACAGAGGGTGCCAGATTTAGATATGTTTCTTCTCATATTTTCCAACATTTTGGTAGGCTATTTGTTATTCAACTTGTCTATAGTATACATGCAGCTTCTCTTCTGTCATTATATGTTGCTCTAGAAGACTAAATAAAACCTTGCTCACCTGAATAATGTCATAAATCGATCAAATGAATGTAAAGTTAAAGTTCTCTATAAAGTTCTCTGTTATCTCTGCTTCTTTCGTGCAGCAAAGACGTTTGGGGACCGGGGAAAAAATGTTGTAAATAAAAAAAAAGGAAACTGGAAAGATTTTGGGTGCAACATTTCCAAATGACACCAGTTTGACCAGTTGTAAGGAAATAGAAAGCTGTGAAAATGACCCAACATGTTTCTGATAAGATTTCAGTTTGGCTTTTATGATGTTAATAAAGATTATGTAGCTCCTCTATAGACGGTATCTAACTCAGCATTCACATTCTCACAAGATGCTGAAAGAAAGAAATCATATTTCTCCACTCCTCTTCCCGAGTCAAAATTTTGCCTACATTTGGTGTATAATTTTACTGCAAGAAATGCTTCATTCTACAGGAGTTAATATGAAGGCTATGTGAGAGGTTAGAACTACAGTCAGTGTCCAGCTTTCAGTTTCAGTACGCTACAGTTCCCTTGACGTGCCATAGGTCTAATTTAAGTCCCCGTCTTGTGACTGTCAAATTTGCATAGCGCCTCAAACTTCACACATGACATAGCCAGCAATTACTGGCTACAAAAACAAATCCAGCCACATCACGGACACCGACGTCTTGCTTCCAGACAAACTAAACACCTTCTTCGCCTCAGGTCATTGACCAGGTCATTGACTGAAAGTCCGTATTGACCAGCGACAGCCCCGAAACCTGAAGGATCTGGAGAAGGTCTGTATGGAGGAGTGGGCCAAAATCCCTGCTGCAGTGTGTGCAAATCTGGTCAAGAACTACAGGAAACGTATGATCTCTGTAATTGCAAACAAAGGTTTCTGTACCAAATATTAAGTTCTGCTTTTCTGATGTATCAAATACTTATGTCATGTAATAAAATGCAAATTCATTACTTAAAAATCATACAATGTGATTTTCTGGATTTTTGTTTTAGATTCCGTCTCTCACAGTTGAAGTGTACCTATGATAAAAATTACAGACCTCTAAGTAGGAAAACCTGCAAAATCGGCAGTATATCAAATACTTGTTCTCCCCACTGCATGTAAGAATGCTGTCCATTCACTACAGCTCAGCATTCAACAACATAGTACCCTCCAAGCTCATCATTAAGCTTTAGGCCCTGGGTCTCAACCACACCCTGTGCAATTGGGTCCTGGACTTTCTGACAGGCCGCCCCGAGATGGTGAAGGTAGGAAACAACATATCCACTTTGCTGATCCTCAACTGTACTCACCCATGACTGTGTGGCCATGCACGTCTCCAACTCAATCATCAAGTTTGCAGACGACACAACAGTAGTGGACTTGATTACCAACAACGACGAGACAACCTATAGGGTGGAGGTGAGAGCACTCGGAGTGTGGTGTCAGGAAATCAACCGCTCACTCAACGTCATCAAAACAAAGATGAACATGGACTTCAGGAAACAGCAGAGGGAGCACTCCCCTATCCACATCGACGAATACGTCAGGGACAAACTGAAATGGTCCTCCCACACAGACAGTGTGGTGAGCAACACCGCTTCAACTTCAGGAGGCTGAAGAAATTTGGCTTGTCACCTAAAACCCTCACTGTAACGGCCATCGTTGCATGAAGAAGTGGACCAAAGCGCAGCGTGGTAAGTGTTCATGATTTATTCATAAAACTGAACACTGAATAACAAAAACAACAGAGAGAACGAACGAAACCGAAACAGTTCTGTCTGGTGCAGACACAAAACAGAAAACAACTACCCACAAAACACAGGTGGGAAAAGGCTACCTAAGTATGGTTCTCAATCAGAGACAACGATAGACAGCTGCCTCTGATTGAGAACCACACCCGGCCAAACACACAGAAATAGAAAACATAGAACACAAAACCCAGAATGCCCACCCCAACTCACGCCCTGACCAAACCAAAATAGACACATAAAAAGGATCTCTAAGGTCAGGGCGTGACACTCACAAACTTTTACAGATGCACAATTGAGAGCATCCTGTCGGGCTGTATCACCGCCTGGTACGGCAACTGCACCGCCCTCAACTGCAAGGCTCTCCAGAGGGTGGTGCAGTCTGCACAACGCATCACCGGGGGCAAACTACCTGCCCTCCAGGACACCTACAGCACCCGATGTCACTTGAAGGCCAAAAAGATCATCAAGGACAACAACCACCAGAGCCACTGCCTGTTCACCCCGCTATCATCCAGAAGGCGAGATCAGTACAAGTGCATCAAAACAGGGACCGAGAGACTGAAAAACAGCTTCTATCTCAAGGCCATCAGACTGTTAAACAGCCATCACTAACACAGATAAGCTGCTGCCTGCATACAGACTCAAATCATTGGCCACTTGGATCACTAGTCATTTTAAATAATGCCACTTTAATAATATTTACATATCTTACATTTCTTATCTCATATGTATATACTGTACTTTATACCATCTATTGCATCTTGCCTATGCCGCTCGGCCATCGCTCATCCATATATTTATATGTACATATTCTTATTCCATCCATTTAGCTTTGTGTGTATTAGGTAGTTGTTGTGGAATTATTAGATTACTTGTTAGATATTACTGCACTATCGGAACTAGAAGCACAAGCATTTTGCTAAACTCGCATTAACATCTGCTAACCATGTGTGTGACCAATACAATTTGATTTGATTTGATGTGACTGCTATCATCCTCATTTACCACTTCACCAAATCTCAAATTTAACATTTCTGGCCCTCCCTTCTCTTTATTTCCAACTCTCCAATTCACAGATTTCTTTTATTGTCCTTTTTTCTACCCGTTCCCAAAATCATTTGGTGATTGGCATGTAGGCTATTTAATGCGCGTACAGTTAGGCCCTAAAGCTTATGCTTACGCACTATTGCCAGATAGCCTAAAATAATTTTAGAAAAACCTCAATGTAGCCTATAGATATAAATTGCACAAGAATTACACAGTTGAAGTCGGAAGTTTACATAAACTTCGGTTGGAGTCATTAAAACTCGTTTTTCAAACACTCCACAAGTTTCTTATTAACAAACTATAGTTTTGGCAAGTCGGTTAGGACATCTACATTTCTGGATTTTTTAAGGTACTATTTTCTCTTTATTCAACCCTTCCACAACCCACCCGCCCTTCATCCACACAACATTTACTGACCCTAAACCCAACCATTGGTACTGCGGGTTATGAGTCAACCTGCGCATCACCAGTGAGGGGTTATCGGATCAGAGGTTTGGTTGGTGATGGTGGTGTGCTGGCTAAACTGATCCCCATGCTGGCCTTTTGAAAGTGTAGGTAAACATAACAGCTGGTGTGTGAAATCAAATATTAAGGAAGTCTCGAGGTTTTGCTCGCTTGAGGTAGAGTATCTCATGATAAGCTGCAGACCACAAATAGAGTTTTCATCTATATTTTTTGTAGCTGTCTATTTACCACCACAAACCAATGCTGGCACTAAGACCGCACCCAATGAGCTGTACAAAGCCATAAACAAACAAGAAAATGCTAATCCAGAGGCAGCGCTCCTAGTGGCTGGGGTCTTTAATGCAGGGAAACTGAAATCCGTTTTACCTCATTTCTACCAGCATGTTACATGTGCAACAATAGGAAAAAAAACTAGACCCCCTTTACTCCACACACAAGGTCGCGTACAAAGCTCTCCCTCGCCCTCCATTTGGCAAATCTGACCATAATTCTATCCTCCTGATTCCTGCTTACAAGCAAAAACAAAAGCAGGAAGCACCAGTGACTTGCCTAATACGAAAGTGGTCAGATGATGCAGATGCTAAGCCTTCCACCTGGTATGGCAACTGCTCAGCCTCTGACCGCAAGGCGCTACAGAGGGTAGTGCATACGGCCCAGGACATCACTGGGGCCAAGCTTCCTGCCATCCAGGACCTCTCTATACCAGGTGGAAGGCCTTAAAAATTGCCAAACACTCCAGCCACCCTAGTCATAGACTGTTTTCTCTGCTACCGCAGAGTGCCAAGTCTGAACAGCTAATCATGTTGTTACGCTGCTGCTGCCTCTCTTGGCAGGTTTGTTGAGGTGCCATATTCTTTAAAAAAAATTGTAACGGATTTAATGGTGCTCCGTAGGATGCTCAAAGTTTCGGATCTTTTTTTATAACCAACCCCGATCTGTACTTCTCCACACCTTTGGGAGAGCTCCTTGGTCTTCATGGCGCCCCTTCATGGCGACTCTGGGGCCATTCAGAACAGGTGTATGTATACTGAGCTCATGTGACACTTAGATTGCACACAGGTGGACTTTATTTAACAAATTATGTAACTTCTGAAGGTAATTGGTTGCGCCAGATCTTATTTAGGGGTTTCATAGCAAAGGGGGTGAATACATATGCACGCACTACTTTTCCATTTAGTATTTTTTTAATTTCCCTATTTTGTGTATGTCCATTACATGAAATTCAAATAAAAGGTTGTAATGCAACAAAATAAGAAAAATGCCAAGGGGGGTGAATACTTTTGCAAGGCACTGTAGGTGAAGTTAAAATTAACTTTTAAAATTAAAGTGACTATGCATAGACATTAACAGAGAGTAGCAGCAACGTAGAAGAGTGGGGGGGGGGGGGGGGGCAATGGAAATAGTCTGGGTAGCCATTTGATTAGCTCTTCAGGAGTCTTAAGGCTTGGGGGTAGAAGCTGTTTAGAAGCCTCTTGGACCTAGACTTGGCGCTCCGGTACCGCTTGCCGTGCGGTATTAGAGAGAACAGTCTATGATTGGGGTGGCTGGAGTCCTTGACAAGTTTTAGAAGAAGTCCTGGATGGCAGGAAGCTTGGCCACAGTAATGTACTGGGTCGTACGCATTACCCTCTGTATTACCTCAATTACCTCGACAAACCTGTACCACCGCACACTGACTCAGTACTGGTACCCTCTGTATATAGCCTTGTTATTGTTATTTTATTGTTGCTCTTTTCTTTTTTACTTTAGTTCATTAAGTAAATATTTTTCTTAACTCTTATTTTTCTTAAAACTGCATTGTTTGTCATGTGAAGTTGCTTGTGAAACTTCCTCCCTCTCTCTCTTCCTCTCTCCCTCCTGCTCTCCTTCCCTCTCTCTCTCCCTCCTCGGGCTATAGGCCTGAAGGCGCTTTTCTTTGAGAAGAGCAGGAATGTTGCAGAGCTGCGCAGAACCAAGGAGAGCAGAGCCGAGCAGAGCAGAGTATGGTTAGAAAGCACAGACACCCCCAGGTCCGTTTCTGTCATTCTACACTGAGGTTAGACAAGCTGTAGGCTCATCTCTTCCCCTTCCCAGATGCCAAAGACAGCTCTTAGCGCTAACAAGCTATGGCTTTTGTCCAATGGCAACACACATTATTACTGGCCCCAAAAACATTTACCCTTGCTCTCTTGAAACTCACTGGTTGACAATGAAAGGAGCACAGTGAGGGCAGCTCTGACTTGAGGGTAAAATGATGACTAGGTACAACACATAGGATTAAAAAGCTGGCACAGACTCCTGAGGTAACTCATCAAGAACAGCCGTCTTATCGTAAAGAATATCACCTACGAGATGTTGTTATGTTGTAATCACAGACTCATATCCTGTCACAGGATCCAGTTTAACCCGGTTGTTTTACAACCAACGACACAGTGTAAAAGCACAACCATGTGTCTGTCTGGGAAAAACATGCTATCTGCAACAGTTGCAGCTTAACTAAACAGCTTGCCCTAACTGTAAAGACGCCATTCAATGCTAAACCTACCAGTGGAGGCTGCTGATGGGAGGACGGCTCATAATAATGGCTGGAAATGAGTAAATGGAATGACATCAAAAACATGAAAACCATGTGTTTGATGTATTTGTTACCATTCCACCTATTCTGCCCCAGCCATTGCCACGAGCCCGACCCCCCCAATTAAGGTGCCACCAACCTCCTGTGGAACCTACTAGAGTCAGACCGTGGTCCAGAAGACCACATAGGACCTTGTCATTCCAATAAAGAACATTAAATCAAGAGAGCGACAGGCCAACCAATGAATCTATCACTACCAATATGAATGAAAAGCTTGCATGATGGGCAATAAGTGGGATGTATATTTGAAGTGAAATATTGATACAGTTCAGATCAGTGGGGAGGAAAGTGTCAGGAAGAATCCTAAACTCTACGTGAATAATAATGAACCCTCTTCTCTCCTGTCTGTGCCTGGAGACTCTATTAGCCACTACTCTGAGTGCCATGATGCACACACACACTAATTAACTAAGTTTCCCAAACGAACCACTGCGCAGGAATAAGTGCATCTGGGAGCCCGTTCAAAGCAGGGACGGCACAACGGCGGCAGGCGTGCCAGCCAACCACCCAAACGGGAATGCAAATGGACCGGATGCGCGTATGCCAAAAGCCTCCACGCAGAAAGAGAGAGAAAGGAGTGTGTGTGTGTGTGTGTGTGTGTGTGTGTGTGTGTGTGTGTGTGTGTGTGTGTGTGTGTGTGTGTGTGTGTGTGTGTGTGTGTGTTCAGCATTAAGATTGGTAAAGGCACATTGCCAAATCCACAGCACAAGGTGTTGGTCCATAGCCAAATCCACAGACAGACAGACAGACAGACAGACAGACAGACAGACAGACAGACAGACAGACAGACAGACAGACAGACAGACAGACAGACAGACAGACAGACAGACAGACAGACAGACAGACAGACAGACAGACAGACAGACAGACAGACAGACAGACAGACAGACAGACAGACAGACAGACAGACAGACAGACAGACAGACAGACAGACAGACAGACAGACAGACAGACAGACAGACAGACAGACAGACAGAGAGAGACAGAGACAGGTGGGGGTGTTAGTCCCTCAATGTAATACAATATTTGACCTTTTAGTCGGAGTGTAGGTGAGGTTCGTGATTGTAGGTGCAGCAGGGGGATTGGGCCAATAATGAGCATGATCAATGCAGCACCACTGAATTTTATTCTCTGGGAAACAGAGGATCGATGAGAGTTATAAAACCTCCTGCATGACAGCACATGCATAATCCCCAGGAGCAGACACACCGGCTGCTGCGGTGGCCAGGGGGACAGGGACCACTGAAGACACAGCCTAAGGGACAACTGTTACAGGACTGGACTGGCCGGCACAGCCCACGGGACCAAAACAAACACAATAATGATGACGATCTGCTGATTACAGACTGCAATGCTCTTTCACCGCTGCTGCCAGTGTTTGAAATATGGTGAACAAAGGGAGAGCGGTATAGGGCAGAGGGACAGCTCTGCAGGACCCTTCTGCTACAGGACAGGTCATACACAGCCTAGGGGACCATAGGCTACTACTGCTGTAAAGGACTGGAGACAAAGCCATGGGGACAGCTCTGCTCTCAATATAAAACAGCCCAAATGACGAGCGCCTCCTGGTTAACGACTGCAGAGGTCTTTTCAATGACTGCTGTCAATGTTGACCAGAAATTTGAACAATAGAGAAAACAGGGAGAGCAATATGGACATCATCACTGCACACGCTGGCCGGTTGACTTAAAGGTCAAGGCCTTAGAATCTGAAGAAATGTCAAAGTGTTTATGAGGGACTGATGCCAAGTGGACAGATTGGTATCACTGTCGGTTTGACTCCCCAGCTATGTGCCAGACTAGGACTGGCAGTTCTCTGAGAGAGCAAAGAAGTGTGGGAGGTCTAGATCGCTAAGATCTTATCTCTTAGAACATTGTCACCATAGAGGCTACAGTGCAAGGGCAAGGTGGTGCCACAAAGAATGCATGGTAAGACCAATTGGCATGTCCATCTGTCTCTCGGCTGTGTTTTGTTGACTAGACATCAAGTCATGTTTGATATTGTTTAGACAGGTGCCAGGTTATAAAGGTGGACCATCAAAGATGGTGTGTTCTTGTTGAATTGGTCTCTTTCTTCAGATGCCAACGCTTCTTCACCTCTTAACGCAGTAAAAACACTGAGCTTCTGTCCCGGGAGTTGCTACAGGAGGATGTCCTGAGAGAGCTGCAGAGCATGGTAGCATACTCCAGGGCATCAGTCCCACTACCCACCGTCGGCATTATAAGCACTACCTACCATTCTTCTCCCTGAGGCAGAGGCAGCCATATTTAGGGTTTAGCAAGGGTAAGATGATAAGCCGTCTCAGTGTAATTTAACAGCATATCATGAGCTGGGTGTATTTCCACTGAATTAGCTTTATTGTCAAAGCTGTGATCATCAGCTAAATGTAAAAGGCAAAAAACGTAGCTACGGTCGTCTTAGAATGAAACTAAAAATGTTCATTATGACCATACAGAGGACATTCAATTTAAAAAGTACTTCAAGGATTTCAGATAATATCCTCCTGGGGTTGCTTGGCTGAGCTGCTAAGAGGGAGTTACAATGAGTTACAGAAGATGTTCTTTACTCCAAAGAAGGCGGCAGGGTTGTTCATTTATGCAGGTCTGGAGTTGAATTATTAGGCATGCATCCCAAATGGCACCATATAGTGCACTACTTTTGTCCAGACCCAAATAGGCCCTGCTCAAAAGTAGTGCACTATAAAGGGAATAGGGTGCCATTTGAGACACAACCCTAGGCCAGGGTAGAGTTCCCTGAATCTGTTTGATAAGCTTTTGATCTCGTCCACTTCTAATATCTTTCCTTCACGCTTAGAACAGGGAGAAAAAGACCAGAGCCCTATGGGCCTGTAGTGCACAATGTAGGAAATAGGGTGCCATTTGGGACAACAGAGAAGAAGAGAGAACCAATATCCAGCTCAAGTGTGATGTAGTCAAACTGCAATACTCTGTCTACAGAAATTGACACATCTTGCCTGTGGTGTTATGTACTGTATGTGGGCACACTGGGTAGTTCAAAGCTTACAAAGCTTACACTTGCTTTGGGACAGTAAAGCTTTATCGAACTGAACAAAACTGGTTTTACAATTCAGAACAGTATTTTCCCTTCAAAAGGAAGCAGGAGAAAGGCCATTAAGAATGTCAAGTGTCATGATTGTACGTTATTGCGATCACCCCTTAAAACACCCCATTCATTTCTCCACTGTCAAGGGTAGACCTGGTGGGCTTATACCCAGAAGAGAGGCCCCCTATGTGGGAATAGGGCTGGGCACACTCCCATATGAAGGTCCATTGAAATCAATGTGTTAGGGTGGGCACTGGACTGGGAACACTCCCATCTGTGTGTCCATTGAAATGCATGTGATGTGTGTAGACGGACAGACTGCAGAGAGCGGTAATGATCATTCCTATCCAAACAGCCGCAGGCGGGCAGAGGACCATTCACACCATGCAGAGAATTTAGATCCCTCACCCACTGAGAGAAGAGAGATGGAGGGAGGGGGGATCATAGATGAAACACACAACTCTCTCCCTTAGAGGAGAAAGGGAGGAGTAGGGAGGAAGAGAAGGAAGAGTGGGTGTAAAGGAATCCCTTTTCTAGATAGAACCATGATGCCATGGTTCCGTAGTTCCATTGCCAGGAGGAGAACCCCACAATGGCCGCCCAGTCCCAGCCTGCCTCCACCTACAGAGGGCTGAGTATGGTAAGTGTGATTTCACCATATGGTGTTGACTAATGAGGACAAGCCCAGGTACTGGGGATATCAGTATTCCTCACCTCACTTCCTCTCCTGGCAGGAAGACCCCTGCTCACCCCTCTACTCATCTATAATTCACAGCCTGGTTCTGGCTCACTTTGTAAAGAAAGTATATGTCCCAAATGTCACCCTGTTCCCTTACTTAGTGCACTACCTTTGACCACAGTCATATTGGCTCTGGTCAAACGTACTGCACTACATTGGGAATAGGGTGACATTTGTAACTCACACACTCTTTGTAAGAAAATCTCCTTGAATCAGCCAGCCAGGCTTGGGAGTTAGTAGCCATTTTGTGGAAGACTGAGTTGGTGTGTGTGTGTGCATCCGTGAGTGCATGTGAGCGTTTCCAGGCTGGGGAGTGACTAGCTGTGTTACTGTATCCGTCAAAGCTCTGATTATCAGACAGGAGATACTCAAGGTATTAGAACCAGGAGTCTGGAGCATCTCTTATTTATTTATGATTATATTTTGTTATCGATTGAGATACAGCCTGTATGAATTGTAGCTACTTCTGAAACACATATTGTGCTCTAGAAATCAATATGTAAACCTGTAAATACATGTGTTTATTATATTTGTGGAATATTAGCTTTTTACATTATATACTGTAAAAACAGTGTTGTCCTATTGAGATGCAGTACATCAAAAAAAATGTACACTGTCTCTTTAACTATTTTTCTTCTCCTCTCCTCTCCTCCCAGTAGGTGAGTTCACTTCCAGGTGAGAGGGGTCAGTTCCCTGGCCTCCTTCTTGCCCCCAAGGCCTTTTCTCTCCCTTTCATCTTCAAGTACACCCTGGCGTTATCAGCCTCTGCTTGTTAGTACTACCTTTGATTAGAAATATATATTCACTGTTGTAGTCATGCTTTTACCTGATATTTTAACATAATAAAGCAACCTCACCGACAATGCAACAGCACAACATGGCATTCCAACAATGACACAGATGATGCTGGTTGCTGAAAGTGGCACTCAGGATAGTAAATTGTATTCGTTGGCATCAGGTTCTTCAGAGCTCTATGGTACACAATGAGGATCAAACACACAGAGACTGTCATTCTTATCTCCTGACCCTGTTAATGGTCCTCTCTTGTATATTTCCAACCAAATAAAACTAAATGATCATGTTTCTCCCAAAGCTGTAATGAGAAGCCAGTCATGACCCAGGACTTATGTCTTAACCCTGATAAAGTGACAGCCAAAAAGATACTGTGTGAACTTTTCAAACGAACAACCGTAACGGATGCAAGTAGCCAGGGCTCTACATTAAACATGTTCATTGGTAGAACTAGTGCTCCCAACTTTAAAAAGTTAGGAGCAAAACATAACATTTAGGAGCACCATATTTATAATTATATTTTGTTATCGGTTGAGATACAGCCTGTATGAATTGTAGCTACTTCTGAAACACATATTCTGCTCTATAAATCAATATGTAAACCTGTAAATGCATGTGTTTATTATATTTGTGGAATATTAGCTTTTTACATTATATACTGTAAAAACAGTGTTGTCCTATTGTGATGCATTACATCAAAAAAATGGTACACTGTCTCTTTAAGAGTGTCAAGAGTACAATTAGCAGCTGTACAGTCGTGGCCAAAAGTTTTGAGAATGACACAAATATTAATTTTCACAAAGTCTACTGCCTCAGTTTGCATGATGGCAATTTGCATATGCTCCAGAATGTTATGAAGAGTGATCAGATGAATTGCAATTAATTGCAAAGCTTCAAAAGGAGGGTGGTGCTTGGAATCATTGTTTTTCCTCTGTCAACCATGGTTACCTGCAAGGAAACAAGTGCCGTCATCATTGCTTTGCACAAAAAGGGCTTCACAGGCAAGGATATTGCTGCCAGGAAGGTTGCACCTAAATCAACCATTTATCGGATCATCAATAACTTCAAGGAGAGCGGTTCAATTGTTGTGAAGAAGGCTTCAGGGCACCCAAGAAAGTCCAGCAAGCGCCAGGACCGTTTCCTAAAGTTGATTCAGCTGTGGGATCGGGGCACCACCAGCACAGATCTTGCTCAGGAATGGCAGTAGGCAGGTGTGAGTGCATCTGCACGCACAGTGAGGCAAAGACTTTTGGAGGATGGCCTGGTGTCAAGAAGGGCAGCAAAGAAGCCACTTCTCTCCAGGAAAAACATCAGGGACAGACTGATATTCTGCAAAAGCTACAGGGATACGGACCGCTGAGGACTGGGGTAAAGTAATTTTCTCTGATGAATCCCCTATCCGATTGTTTGGGGCATCCGGAAAATAGCTTGTCCGGAGAAGCCACGGTGAGCGCTACCATCAGTCCTGTGTCATGCCAACAGTAAAGCATCCTGAGACCATTCATGTGTGGGTTTGCTTCTCAGCCAAGGGAGTGGGCTCACTCACAATTTTGCCAAAGAACACAGCCATGAATAAAGAATGGTACCAACACATCCTCCGAGAGCAACTTCTACCAACCATCCAGGAACAGTTTGGTGACGAACAATGCCTTCTCCAGCATGATGGAGCATCTTGCCATAAGGCAAAAGTGATAAACTAAGTGGCTCGGGGAACAAAACATTGATATTTTGGGCTCATGGCCAGGAAACTCCCCAGACCTTAATCCCATTGAGAACTTGTGGTCAATTCTCAAGAGGCGGGTGGACAAATAAAAACCTACAAATTCTGACAAACTCCAAGCATTGATTATGCAAGAATGGGCTTCCATCAGTCAGGATGTGGCCCAGAAGTTAATTGATAGCATGCCAGGGCGGATTGCAGAGGTCTTGAAAAAGACGGGTCAACACTGCAAATATTGACTCTTTGCATCAACTTCATGTAATTGTCAATAAAAGCCTTTGACACTTATGAAATGCTTGTAATTATACTTCAGTATTCCATAGTAACATCTGACAAAAATATCTAAAGACACTGAAGCAGCAAACTTTGTGAACATTTATATTTGTGTCATTCTCAAAACTTTTGGCCACGACTGTACAGCCATAATGCTCCATCACATATTTGACCAAATATGCCACAAACTCAGGGAACACAGAAGTTGCTTTCCTCTCCATCATACTCCTCACCCCCTCCACGCTTCTCCTTTACACTTAACAAGGTGAAACTAAAACAGTACCTCTCCCACACCACACCACACAGAGCCTTCACGCCCCAGGCACCCAAATGCCAGGTATAAAACATTTCAATTTCCTCCATAAATAACTTGATGAATAAATGCATAAATTAGATTGTTCGTTAGACATTTTATGAAATAATTACATGGCAGTCAGAGTGTTGGGCTCAGTGTACGTGTGTGTGTGTATACTTGCGTGCATGCGCATGTTTTGCAGCGGGCTGTTGACAGCTAACAGCTAACCCAGCCATGACTCTCCTCATCAATCTTAATGAGACAGGAATCACCACCAGACTCAGCAATGGGACACAGCAGGCCCTGTATTCACAAAGCCTCTCAGAGTAGGAGTGCTGATCTAGGATCAGTTTTGCTTTTTAAAATCAGAATGAATAAGAGGGGGGGGCTGATCTTGGATCAGCACTCAGGACTCAGCAATGAGACTCACAACCAGAGGTCAGAGCCAAAGAGAGAGCTTGGGATTGTCTCTACCACAGCGAAGTATCTAGGTTAAACAGTACATGATAAAGGCAGGCTGTGTGTACAGTATAGGAGTAAAATGCTATGACAACCGTCTCCACTCACAAGTAGTTCACATGACATTGTTTGCATCGCTAACAACTTGTATGGCTGTTTTACTCACCATGTCTCACACTCATCTCACTTTGAGCAGATCGGTTTCTACCTTTTAGTTCACCTCATTGGTCTTATTGGACAATGCAAGGGGTAAGGCATATTCATTTGACTCGTGCTTCACATGGTCTGATTGGTCCTACTGAGATAGGGGTAGGGTAGTACAATTTCACTCATGCCTCACGCTCATGTTACTGTGAGCAGACGGGTTTCCAGAAAGGACTGTCACGCACGCACGCACGCACGCACACACACACACACACACACCCTCCCACCCACCCACCCACACTCAGAAGGCTTGTCTATGGTGCATGTAACACACTGTGTAACACACGTCCTTGGGAGCTAATCGCTTTCAACTGAAGCAGGTTGACATTGTTCAAATTAAATGAGGCAATTAAAGAGTGAATAAGCCGGCATAGAGCTTTGATAATTGTGGCCTGATACACCAGCAGCTATTATAATGGCTGGGTTAGTGATGTTCCACAACACAGCTATGTATGATACTGGGGTGTGTGTGCGCATATGTGTGTGTGCCTGAGTGTGTTCCTACCTGCATACATGCGTGTGCGTGGTTTCAATATGCTCAATATGTCACATTGTAAGCCATAAGAGTGTGTGTGAGAGGCTGAGGTGAGGGGCAGCCTGGCAGAAAATTGTGCCGGTCGGCCATTCTCCCTCTCTCTCATGCTCTCATCTTTTCAATGTATGGGCAATGAAGCCTTTCTCATTGGCTCAGTGTGGAGCAGAGTTAACTGGCCTTGTCCTACACCTGCAGAACAGGGGGGGGGGTAGACATTGAGGGGACAAATATATGTTATACATATATATTTTGAGGGAATATTTGAGAAGTATAGCACCGCAAATTTCTAGCTGTTTGGATATGTTAGATTTTAGCTGCAAGGACTCTGATTTGGAGAAAAACACAGAACAAAACACACACACACACACACACACACACACACACACACACACACACACACACACACACACACACACACACACACACACACACACACACACACACACACACACACACACACACACACACACACACACACGGCGGCAGGTAGCCTAACATTTTGAACGTTGGACCTGTAACCAAAAGGTTGCTGGTTCGAATACCCGAGCTGACAAAGTGAAAAATCTGTCAATGTGAGCAAGGCACTTAACCCTAATTTGCTCCAGGGGCGCCGTACTAGTATGGCTGACCCTGTAAAACAACACATTTCTCTTTAACCACACACATGAACACCACAGACACATACCTCGCCTGTGAGGAGACAAACATACCACACATTACGTCACACATACAGTAGATAACAACACCCTAGTAAAAACACTACACACACATAACCAAAAAGAGGAACACACCACAACATACTCCGGCCGCCTCGCCTCTACAGGTCAGACCTGTTTCCTGACACGGTGCTTTGCTTATGTAACTGCACCATCAACATCAAGCAGGGCCCGGAAGGCCAAATAGAGTCACTTAGACTGAGCTGCAAAGAGCAAACAGCAAAAAGACAGTGAAAAATAACAGTAGCGAGGCTATATACAGGCACCGGTTAGTCGGGCTAATTGAGGTAATATGTACATGTAGGTACGGTTAAAGTGACTATGCATATATGATAAACAGAGAGTAGCAGTAGCGTAAAAGAGGGGTTGGCGAGTGGTGGGTGGCGGGACACAATGCAGATAGTCTGGGTTGCCAATGTGCGAGGGCACCGGTTAGTCGGGCTAATTGAGGTAGTATGTACATGAATGTATAGTTAAAGTTACTATGCATACATGATAAACAGAGAGCAGCAGCAGCATAAAAGAGGGGTTGGGGACACACACACACATACACAATGCAAATAGTCTGGGTAGCCATTTGATTACCTGTTGGTGTCTTATGGCTTGGGGGTAAAAGCTGTTGAGAAGCCTTTTGGTCCTAGACTTGGCGCTACAGTACTGCTTGCCATGCGGTAGTAGAGAGAAGAGTCTATGACTGGGGTCTTTGACAATTTTTAGGCCCTTCCTCTGACACCGCACCCCTGAGGGAATCCAGTGTTGAGGATCAGCGTGGCAGATGTGTTGCTACCTACCCTAACCACCTTGGGGCGGCCTGTCAGGAAGTCCAGGATCCAGTTGCATAGGGAGGTGTTTAGTCCCAGGATCCTTAGCTTAGTGATGAGCTTTGAGGGTACTATGGTGTTGAACGCTGAGCTGCAGTCAATGAATAGCATTCTCACGTAGGTGTTCCTTTTGTCCAGGTGGGAAAGGGCAGTGTGGAGTGCAATAGAAATTGCATCATCTGTGAATCTGTTGGGGCGGTATGCAAATTGCAGGCGGTCTAGGGTTTCTGGGATGATGGTGTTGATGTGAGCCATTACCAGCCTTTCAAAGCACTTCATGGCTACGGACGTGAGTGCTACGGGTAGTTATTGAGGCAGGTTGCCTTAGTGTTATTGGGCAAAGGGACTATGGTGGTCTGCTTGAAACATGTTGGTATTACAGACTCAATCAGGGTCATGTTGAAAATGTCAGTGAAGACATCTGCCAGTTGGTCAACGCATGCCATGAGCACACGTCCTGGTAGTCCATCTGGCCCTGCGGCCTTGTGAATGTTGACCTGTAAAGGTCTTACTCACGTCGGTTACGGAGAGCGTGATCACACAGTTGTCCAGAACAGCTGATGCTCTCATGCATGCCTCAGTGTTGCTTGCCTCGAAGCGAGCATAGAAGTGATTTAGCTCATCTGGTAGGCTTGTGTCACTGGGCAGCTTGCGTCTGTGCTTCCCTTTGTAGTCTGTAATAGTTTGCGAGCCCTGCCACATAATACAAGCGTCAGAGCCAGTGTAGTACAATTCAATCTTAGCCCTGTATTGGCACTTTGCCTGTTTGATGGTTCCTCGGAGGGCATAGCAGGATTTCTTAGCAGTTTCCGGGTTAGAGTCCCGCACCTTGAAAGCGGCAGCTCTACCCTTCAGCTCAGTGCGAATGTTGCCTGTAATCCATGGCTTCTGGTTGGGGTATGTACATACAGTTACTGTGGGGACAACGTCCTCGATGCACTTATTGATAAAGCCTGTGACTGATGTGGTGTACTCCTCAATGCAATCAGAAGAATCCTGGAACATATTCCAGTCTGTGCTAGCTAAACAGTCCTGTAGTTTAGCATCTACTTCATCTTACCACTTTTTTATATACCGAGTCACTTGTGCTTTCTGCTTTAATTTTTGCTTGTAAGCAGGAATCCGGAGGATAGAATTGTGGTCAGATTTACCAAATGGAGGGCGAGAGAGAGCTTTGTGTCTCTGTGTGTGGAGTACAGGTGATCTCGAATTTTTTGCCCCTCTGGTTGCGCATTTAACATGTTGATAGAGATTAGGTAAAACTGATTTAAGTTTCCCTGCATTAAAATCTCCGGCCACTAGGAACGCCACCTCTGGGTGAGCAGGTTCCTGCTTGCTTATTTCCTTATACAGCTGACTGAGTGCGGTCTTAGTGCCAGCATCCATCTGTGGTGGTAAATAAACAGCCACGAAAAGTATAGACGAAAACTCTCTTGGCAAATAGCGTGGTCTACAGATTATTATAAGATACTCTACTTAAGGCTAGAAAAATCTAGACTTCAAGAGATTTCGTGCAGCAGCTGTTGTTCACCAATATGTACAGACCACCCCCAATCGTCTTCCCGGAGTGTGCTGTTCTATCTAGCCGGTGCAACGTATATTCCGCTAGCTGAATATCCATGTCATCATTCAGCCATGATTCCTGAAACATAAGATGATACAGTTTTTGATGTCCGTTGGTAGGATATTCGTAATCGAACCTCGTCTAATTTATTGTCCAATGATTGTACGTTGGCGAGTAATATTGACGGTAATGACAGTATTCCCACTCGCCTTCTGCGGATCCTTACGAGGCACCCCGCTCTGTGTCCTCTGTACCTGCGTCTCTTTCTCCTGCCAATGACGGGGATATTGGCCTTGTCGGGTGTAAGCAGTACATCCTGTGCATCCTGCTTGTTGAAGAAAAAATCTTTGTCTATTCCGAGGTGAGTGATCGCTGTCCTGATAACCAGAAGCTCTTTTTTGCCGTAAGATACGGTGGCAGAAGCATTATGTACAAAATAAGTTATAAATAATAATAAACTTTTGACTGGTACTGTATATACGTACACACACACACACACACACACACACACACACACACACACACACACACACACACACACACACACACACACACACACACACACACACACACACACACACACACACACACACACACACACACACACGCACACTCTCGCAGGGGCAGAGCCCTCTTCATTAGTGCAGTAATTCAACATTTGAAAGGGAAACACTGGCCTTTAATAAGAAACTTCAATGCTGTTTAAAGATTTGATAGGAGACCCCTCCTTTCATCTTCCCATTGATTCAATCCCAGCCTAGCAGCCCAGCCCAGCCCAGCCAAGCTGAGACATCTTGTAAACTGGATAGATGGGGAGGGGAGAGGTGAAACACTATTAATGTCACAGCTAAAACTGGAGGAGGAGGACAGTGGCAGGCCAAGGAGGGGGTCTCATCATCATAAAGAGGGGCAGGAAAGGGGGCATGAGGCATGGGGAGAGATAAAGGGGAGCGAGACAGAGACAGAGAGAGAGATAGAAAGAGAGGAGAGGACAGAAAGGGAGAGTGTGAGAGAGAGAGACCCCGCTGGAGGCTCCTGGCTTCAATGTGACCCCCATTAGAAGCTCCTCAGGCAGTCAAGTATGAAATGATGACTAGGGCTGACTAGTTGGCAGTATATGGAATATAGCCTGGCATGGGCCTCGACACCCTCTCTCTCTGTCCACCCTGGCTGCTGCCAGAACAGACAGAGCCTGCTGCTGCAAGCCTCTGGGGAGACACCGACTGCCCACCGACACTGTGTGTCGTATCATGCGGTGTGTGTGTCCTACCGTGTGTGTGTGTGTGTGTAGTACCGCCACAGCACGTAGCAGAGGCCTAATGGAGAGTAATGAGCAGTGACTCCCAGCATGCTGCTGTATCCTCAGGCTCCCCTCATCTCCTCATCAATCCCCCTCTCTCCCCTTCTATCCTCCTATCATCTGCGCTTCTCTTCCCTGTTCTCCTCCCTTCCTCCCCTGTCCTCTTCTCTCCTGTCTGATGCTTTTCTATAACCGCTCTCATCTTTCCAATTGCCCTCTCTCTCCTTCTCTTCTCTTCTATCTTTTCTCCTCCCTTCTCTCGCCTCTCTTTCTCCCCTCCTCTGCTTTTAGTATGTCTGACGCTTCTCTATACCACCTCTCCTCCCCTCCTCTCCCCTCCCCAATGATCCGACAGCCACTGTGTCTAAATCTGGGCGTGTTCGCTTACCGCCACCACAAATCCGTCTTGGGACATTGGGTTTCTATAAGAGAAGTGCTTTGGTGTGTATGTGAGAGCATGTTGCTAATGTGCATAAGGACCTTGGAGAACGCTTGCTGCATTCACCTCACAGATACACCTCGTTCCTCTAGGTGACAAGGTATAGAGGAGCAGACCTGGTTTCAAGTACTATTTGAAATATTTCAAATACATTGAGCGTTTGCTTTAACCTGCCAGCAGTGCCAGATGGGCAGGGTTTCAGGACTTTTCTATTGGTCCATTAAGCCAGGTAAGCTCAATCAAGCCAGCTAAAGAATTGTAATTGATTTTAAATAGTACATGAACCCAGGTCTGGAGAGGAGGGTGAGAGGTTTATGGTTGAGGGTCCAGTAAATCTGGAAGGAGAATAACATTATAGGCAGCTAGCATTAGTAATTTGCCCTGTTCAGTATGTCAGCAGTCATTGATTTACTAGAGCATGCTACTAGAGTTATGAGGAGCTATAATCAAACACCTGCTCCTGCGCCTGCCTGGTCTGACACACACTCACTAGGTAAATAAATAATCTAACACACACACAATACTTAATGAAATAGAACTATTACTGTAGTGCATTCTTGTTCTATACTTGGTTCTACTTTGGCTCCTACAAGGGAATACAAATGACTTCCACCAATGAATTGTACACAATTATTCTGCCTTCTGTGGAGCTGATGAATGAACTGATGTCTCCTCAGCTTAACAAGAGTTCCACCAGGTGCAGTTGTGTTGTATAGTAATAAGAGGTGGTGTCATATTACACAGATAAGAACAAGATAAAACGACTGAACACACAAGCCTCTGCTCTTATCAGGGTGGGAGAGGAGAAAGAGAGAGGAGAGAGAGGGAGCAGGGATAGAGAGAGAGAGAGAGAGAGAGAGAGAGAGAGAGAGAGAGATATGGAGAGGGAGCGATAGGGAGTAACAATGACGTGGGTGAATGAAGAGAGAGATAGATAGAGAGATAGAGGGGGGGTCCCAGAGTGAGAGAGAGAGAGAGAGAGAGAGAGAGAGAGAGAGAGAGAGAGGCAGAGTAGAGAGAGGTTGAGCCTCTTTGCAGGCCCAGTGAGGTGTGACCAGAGAAATGCTGAGAGGCACAAAGTCAAAAACACACATAAATACACCGACCAGCCGGGCCAGGACCAAAGAGCATTAAAACAACTGCAGTCCATATACTATACAGTAGCTATAGAACTTAAATAACTGTAGTCTATAGGATGTCTCCCATTCCCCAACCGAATCACCCATTCTCTTTTAAACATCCTGTCTCATCTCCCTTTCTTCTTCTCTCTGCTCTCTCCTCTTCTCTCCTCTTTCTCTCTCCTCTCCTCTTTCTCTCTGCCCTCTCCTCTCCTCTTTCTCTCTGCTCTCTCCTATTCTCTCCTCTTTCTCTCTCCTCTCCTCTTTCTCTCTGCCCTCTCCTCTCCTCTTTCTCTCTGCCTTCTCCTCTCCTCTTTCTCTCTGCCCTCTCCTCTCCTCTTTCTCTCTGCTCTCTCCTCTCCTCTTTCTCTCTCCTCTCCTCTTTCTCTCTGCCCTCTCCTCTCCTCTTTCTCTCTGCCCTCTCCTCTCCTCTTTCTCTCTGCTCTCTCCTCTCCCCTTTCTCTCTGCCCTCTCCTCTCCTCTTTCTCTCTGCTCTCTCCTCTTCTCTCCTCTTTCTCTCTCCTCTCCTCTTTCTCTCTGCCCTCTCCTCTCCTCTTTCTCTCTGCCCTCTCCTCTCCTCTTTCTCTCTGCCCTCTCCTCTTTCTCTCTGCCCTCTCCTCTCCTCTTTCTCTCTGCTCTCTCCTCTCTGCTCTCTCCTCTCCTCTTTCTCTCCCCTCTCCTCTTTCTCTCTGCTTTCTCCTCTCCTCTTTCTCTCTGCTCTCTCCTCTCCCCTTTCTCCCTGCTCTTCTCTCTCCTCTTCTCTCCTCTTTCTCTCTCCTCTCCTCTTTCTCTCTGCTCTCCTCTTTCTCTCTGCTCTCTCCCCTCCTCTTTCTCGCTGCTCTTTCCTCTCCCCTCTCTCTGCTCTTCTCTCTCCTCTCTGCTCTCTTCTCTCCTCCTCCTCTCTGCTCTCTTCTCTCTATCCACCATATATATTCACTTCAGCTCAAGGGAAAAGAAAGTAGCTCCATTGACAAAAGTTAAAAGATATCTGCCTTTTAGAGAGGGAAGGATGAAGAAATGTGCAGAGAGGGAGAGGGGTTAACCTATGCACTGTTCCAGTGTGTGTGGAGTGGCCAGGTTTGTGTCAGGTTTGTCAAGGCCGGCGTGGGTGCAGTCCTTGTCCCCTGTCACCCCTGGGGGAGGGTAGTGGTGGGCATTCCAGTGAATCATGACTGGAGATGCTCTCTCCGCCACAAGGTCAAGAACCGGACAAAAACAATTCAAGATAGCAGCAATTCAAGACAGGAGTGCAATATCTGCTCACAATATTACCTCTAGAAAGCACATCATACAGTACCACCAACCAAACCAAGGTTATTAACAGCCTTATAAATCAACCAGCTCTTGTGTTATATTGACTGAATGCTTTGACCCAATATGCCAGTGTTTAATTGCTGAAATACCACCTGAATACAATGAAACAAGTCTTTGATCCTATTATAGAGTACAAATATATATCAATACTCTATTACAAGAGGACACAGAGATATCACTACTCTATTATAAGAGTACAAATAGATACCAATACTCTATAAGAGTACACACATATATATATATCAATACTCTATTATAAGAGTACACATAGATATCAATACTATATTATAAGAGTACACATAGATATCAATACTCTATTATAAGAGTACATAGATATCAATACAGAAGTAAATGTAGTAAAAAAGGAGACAAAATGCACTTCATTTAACATCAAAGAGAACTCATTCAGTTAAGAGGTTCCTAGGCTGTTCAATAACCATAATGATTCTACTGGCTCGCAGGAGGTCACAATGATATTTTGAATATTGTTAGAATATAATATTAACAAAACAAAACCTTTCTTCTTTCTGTAACATGCTTTGAGGGAAATATTAACACAACAATATGATGCTGAAATATGATTCAAGTGGAATCACAGTTCTCACACATGTACAGTATACTTGCACAATCTTCACACACACACACACACACACACACACACACACACACACACACACACACACACACACACACACACACACACACACACACACACACACACACACACACACACACACACACACACACAGCATTGTATACACACACGTTCAATTCAATCCCAAGTCAAGATGCTTATATGATTCATTATTTAGTGGACCTGCTGCTTATTAGTGAGGAGAAGAGCTTCAGAAAGATACTAGTGTACTCCCCTGCTACAAGTCCTCTACTGCTCTCTTAGTGTCCACCAGCCACTTAATGTACATGCAAAACACACAGAAAACCAAGAGTGTGAATGGCACCATATTCCCTAAGGGCCCTGGTCAAAAACTAAAACCCAATGGGTTCTCTCTCTGAACAATCGTACGTTTGGCTTCAAAGCTGTCAAACTACAGAGAGCATGTTGTTCTGTTAGTGCAGTGTGGGTCCATCATCCCTAAGATCCCATATCCCTTGTTTGACTCAAACCTGGCTGTGGATATACTGTAAAGCCTACGGTAACACATTGTATAGCATATAACACACCTTATTATACCAATAAATGTTACTATACAGGGTGGCTAAGACAATATAAATATAATCATGTATTATATTTTAATGGATAACATTTATATAGTAGACAGCTCAACATCTCTGGAGCTCAGAGAGCTTGACAAAGGCCTATTTTTACTAGGATCTCTTTTACTAGACCTGAACAGCTGAGAGAAAGAAGATTAAAGAAGGCGGCATCTTTTAACCATATAGTACTGTAGCCATAGAGAACACATGGGGGGGATCAGTTTCGTCATCAGACAGGCATTCCCAGCAGTTGGCTGAGTGACACAGAGAGTGTGACATGGATGACAGAGGCTGAGTCAACACAACAGCCCCTTCCCCGACCCTGTCTGTGTTTGGCATGGCATTCCACCACACACACACCCACCCACACCCACACACACACACACACGCACACCCACACGCACACCCACCCACACCCACACACACGCACGCACGCCCACGCCCACACGCACACGCACACCCACCCACACCCACACACGCACGCACGCCCACGCCCACGCCCACGCCCACACGCACACGCACACCCACGCGCACGCCCACGCCCACACCCACACCCACACGCACACCCACGCCCACACCCACACGCACACACCACACCTACACCCACACGCACACCCACACACACACCCACACCCACACCCACACGCACACCCACACCCACACGGTGGACAACAGGTGGAGGAGAATTTCCCAGGTGCACATTCCAAACGGTCAGCCGCCAGGCGACAGGCCACATTCTTAAAGGCCGTAGGAGATGGTCGGACACAACTGTCTGTCCTCCCCATGGTCTCTTATTCACAAGGCCAGACCGTTACAGGGGGAATATACCAACTCTCTAGGGACCTTACAACCCCCCCCCCCCCTCCACACACACACACACACACACACCCTGAGACAGGCTCCAAATGGAACGACCTTGACTTTGTCTCTATGACACCTTTGTTTTGTTTTTCTGACTTGTGAAGCCAGTTTATCACAATCCTTTCCCAGCCACTATAGTGTTGAGTCCTGACTAGAATGGTAGGTTCAGATAATACAATAGTATACTACTTAAAATCAACCAATGCATTCTTAGTGTAGAAATGCAACCGGGCATGCTTTCTAAGTGGTTTGATAGTATGGATATTGGAACTAGGGTTCCCTTTCCTTCCCAAAAGAACAGCCCATATGTCTCCTCCTGTTCTGCTTTTGATGGATCAGCCACAGTGTTCTCAGTGTACACAGGAAACGGGCTAGATAAGTTGAAAAGTGGAAAGTGTCTCAGATATGAATCAAGGTGAAAGTTTTTAATTAGTTTGACTTTTACCTCTAGCCACATGATGAGTGATGATGTGCGTCTCAATTGGCATCCTAGTCCCTATATAGAGCCCTACTTTTGACCAGAGCTCTATGTCAAAGGTAGTGCACTATATACCGAATAGGGTGCCACTTGGGACTCAAACAAAGAGAGAAGCAGGCGGGCGGTTCAGTCAGTCGTGAAGGTTAACAGGGATTGAGAACCAGATAGATAGATACAACTTTACCTAAAATGGACATTTATGATCATTAGGAACTTCCTCTAATGAGCATCAATAATACAAATCGTTAGTATGATTAACACAAGCTGAAAGATTGCCCATTCATTGTCTTTCCAGAAAAAGTCAGTTAGGCTGAATGCTTAAGGTATATTATAGGTCTACGAACAACAACTGATGGTGATTGCAAATAGTATCTGTCTGTCTCAAGGGAGAGGGGGAAAGGTTAACGACTAAAGGTACATCTACTTATCCAAATAGAACAACTGGTGGCACTGATCCACTAAAAGTGGAGATATTTCCTGTAAGACAGGGCTAAAGGTTAGGGTCACATCAAGGGTTAGATGGTATGACAGGAAAAAAATAGGCTTGTTTTAAAAGCTTGAAGGAGGAAGAAGGAAGAAAGAATGAAGAACAGGAACAAGAATGAAGAACAGGAACAAGAACAAGAAGAACAAGAACAAGAAGAAGATGAAGAAGAACAGGAAGAAGAAGAACAAGAAGAACAAGAAGAAGAAGACCAAGAAGACCAAGAAGACCAGGAAGAACAAGAAGAAGATGAAGAACAAGAAGAAGAAGACCAAGAAGACCAAGAAGACCAGGAAGAACAAGAAGAAGATGAAGAACAAGAAGAAGAAGACCAAGAAGACCAAGAAGACCAGGAAGAACAAGAAGACCAGGAAGAACAAGAAGAAGATGAAGAACAAGAAGAAGAAGATGAAGAACAAGAAGAAGAAGATGAAGAAGAACAGGAAGAAGAACAAGAAGAACAAGAAGAACAAGAAGAACAAGAAGAAGAAGATGAAGAAGAACAGGAAGAAGAACAAGAACAAGAAGAACAAGAAGAAGAAGACCAAGAAGAAGAAGAACAGGAACAAGAATAAGAAGAAGAACAAGAAGAAGAACAAGAAGATGAAGAAGAAAAATAAGTGATCTTTCATATCCCCACTAGTCTGAAAGAAAATGTGTTTGTATGAAGCTGTCCCTTTATGCTTGTACATAATATTACAACAAATCTACAGTAGCTGGAAACAAGCAAAAATAAAACATCTGAAAAAACTGTTCTGTCTTCAGGGACCAAAATGTGTATTTTATGATACAAACTGCCGTCATAAACAAGATTTTATGTAATGCACTCTCAGGTTTGTTGCTTTTTACAAGAGGACGACCACAAAGACAATCTGATATAAACAGGAATAAAACAGAATCCTTGAGAAGGACAATGGTTGTAGAGTACAGCTGGATAAAATAAAACACTACATTCCAGAGAGAGAGAGAGAGAGAGAGAGAAATATAGATAGAGATAGAGAAAAAGTGAAAACGACAGTACAAGTAACCTCAATGGACTTGCACATGTCATTGATTCAGTCATAGCAATACAGTGTTGTGTAGAGTAAAACACACACATGATAATTCAGTTTACCTCTGCTGTAACACAATAGATGAGTATTGATCTCTGCAGCTGTGTGTGTCTATCATGTTGCCCTCCATTATGCCGGGTGTTGTTACTGTGTACAACAGAACAGGTGTGTGTGTGTGTGTGTGTGTGTGTGTGTGTGTGTGTGTGTGTGTGTGTGTGTGTGTGTGTGTGTGTGTGTGTGTGTGTGTGTGTGTGTGTGTGTGTGTGTGTGTGTGTGTGTGTGTGTGTGCGTGTCTGTGTGTGTGTGCAGAGTTAGACAGCTGTTACAGATCAGATAAGAGACCAGTTCACAACTGATAGTGACAGAGACGTATTAATCACTAACCATTAACCAGCTTCTAGAGGCGTGTGTATGTGTATGTCATGTTGAGCAACGCTGCAATTTTACTGGATGAGATGTCCTCTCTGGGCCATAGCCACTGATACGCCTGTTATTATGGCACAACTATCTACTGGAACTTCCAGCTGACACACACACGTTTCGTTCTTCTATCCTCGTGGGGACCTAAAATTAATGTCCATTCACAATTCTGTTTTAGCTAACACCTAACCCTAATCCTAACCTTTACCGTTATCATAAACCTAACCTTAATCTTAACCCAAACCCTAACCACTAAGCTTAAAATAGCCCTTGTCCTCATGGGGACGTGGGAAATGTCCCCACGAGGGAGAATTTTCCTTGTATTACTATAAAATAATCAATCAACCAATACAGACACAGACACAGACACAGACACAGAGACAGAGACAGAGACAGAGACAGACACAGAGACAGAGACAGAGACAGAGACAGAGACAGAGACAGACACAGACACAGACATAGACACAGACACAGACACAGACACAGAGACAGACACAGACACAGACACAGACACAGACACAGACACAGACACAGACACAGACACAGAGACAGACACAGAGACAGACACAGAGACAGAGACAGACACAGACACAGAGACAGAGACAGACACAGAGACAGAGACAGAGACAGAGACAGACACAGACACAGACACAGAGACAGAGACAGAGACAGACACAGAGACAGACACAGAGACAGACACAGAGACAGAGACAGAGACAGAGACAGACACAGAGACAGACACAGACACATACACAGACACAGACACAGACACAGACACAGACACAGACACAGACACAGACACAGACACAGACACAGAGACAGAGACAGAGACAACAGCAGCGTAAGCTGAGAGCAGGCTGAAGTGACAAGCAAGAAAATAACACGAGAAAGATACATATAATAATATGCCTGGCATATTGTGAGGCTGTCATGACTGCATTGAAGAACATTGCCATGTTGAATGACAACCACACATAAAATAGTTGTTGTCACGGCCTCTAGGTCACCAGGCTGCTCGTTATGGCACACGCCTGTCACCATCGTTACGCGCACCTGCGCGACTCACCTGGACTCCATCACTTCCCTGATTACCTTCCCTATATATGTCACTCCCGTTGGTTCCTTCCCCAGGCGTTATTCTTTCTGTTCCTGTGTCATGTCTGTGCGTTGTTTGTGTTTATTATTTTGTATTATGTTGTGTTTATTTTTTAAAACACTCACTCCCTGAACTTGCTAAATGGTCGGTGCCATTTAAGACGAGGGAGGACAATCATTTTTTTATGAGCATGGCCTTATTTCTATTACTGCATACTGTATTGGATGACTGTCATTCATATTCCATTCACCCAGCTCAATGTAACATCGATAGGTTTAGGCTACTACATGATACTAGAATTTTCCCTATACCCATCATGAGGTTGCTACAACCTAGCCTATGAATAAAAGTTTACAACATACACTAGATGCACAGGTCAAGAGATATTTGAGTAAACAAGGTGACAGACCGCCTTGCACAATTTTGCCTGCGTCTAGCTGATCTAGGGTGTAAACACAATAACTGTCTAGCTGATCTAGGGTGTAAACACAATAACTGTCTAGCTGATCTAGGATGTAAACATAATAACTGTCTAGCTGATCTAGGATGTAAACATAATAACTGTCTAGCTGATCTAGGATGTAAACATAATAACCGTCTAGCTGATCTAGGATGTAAACACAATAACTGTCTAGCTGATCTAGGGTGTAAACATAATAACTGTCTAGCTGATCTAGGATGTAAAAATAATAACCGTCTAGCTGATCTAGGGTGTAAACATAATAACTGTCTAGCTGATCTAGGGTGTAAACATAATAACCGTCTAGCTGATCTAGGATGTAAACATAATAACCGTCTAGCTGATCTAGGATGTAAACATAATAACCGTCTAGCTGATCTAGGATGTAAACATAATAACCGTCTAGCTGATCTAGGGTGTAAACATAATAACCGTCTAGCTGATCTAGGGTGTAAACATAATAACCGTCTAGCTGATCTAGGATGTAAACATAATAACCGTCTAGCTGATCTAGGATGTAAACATAATAACCGTCTAGCTGATCTAGGGTGTAAAAATAATAACCGTCTAGCTGATCTAGGATGTAAACATAATAACTGTCTAGCTGATCTAGGGTGTAAACATAATAACCGTCTAGCTGATCTAGGGTGTAAACATAATAACTGTCTAGCTGATCTAGGATGTAAACATAATAACTGTCTAGCTGATCTAGGGTGTAAACATAATAACCGTCTAGCTGATCTAGGGTGTAAACATAATAACTGTCTAGCTGATCTAGGATGTAAACATAATAACTGTCTAGCTGATCTAGGGTGTAAACATAATAACCGTCTAGCTGATCTAGGGTGTAAACATAATAACCGTCTAGCTGATCTAGGGTGTAAACATAATAACCATCTAGTGGTGGAGATGAAAAGGTTTTCCCCAAAACCTTCCCAATGAACTCATTTCTGTATGTTAGTTTCAGCCTGCACCATTTATGTTCAAGGTCAATTTGACCAGTACAGAAAGTACAGTAAGTGCATCAAGATATAAATAAGTAAGTACATCAAGACATAAATATTTTAATGTATGTTTTATTTTATTTCACCTTCATTTAACCAGGTACTCCAGTTGAGAACAAGTTCTCATTTACAACTGCGACCTGGCCAAGATAAAGCAAAGCAGTGTGACAAAAATAACAACACAGAGTTACACATAAACAAACGTACAGTCACTAACACAATAGAATAATATATGTACAATGTGTGCAAATGTAGAAGATTAGGGAGGTAAGGCAATAAATAGGCCATAGAGGCGAAATAATTACAATTTAGCATTAACACTGGAGTGATAGATGTGCAGATGATGATGTGCAAGTAGATATACTGGGGTGCAAAAGAGCAAGAAGATAAATAAAAATATGAGGATGAGGTAGTTGGGTGTGTTATTTACAGATTGGCTGAGTACAGGTACAGTGATCAGTAAGCTGCTCTGACAACTGATGCTTAAAGTTAGAGAGGGAGATATAAGACTCCAGCTTCAGTGATTTTTGCAATTCATTCCAGTCATTGGCAGCAGAGAACTGGAAGGAAAGGTGGCCAACGGGAGTGTTCGTTTTGGGGATGAATAGTGAAATATACCTGCTGGAGCGCGTGCACGGGTTGGTGATGCTATGGTGACCAGTGAGCTGAGATAAGGCGGGGCTTTACCTAGCAAAGACTTATAGATGACCTGGAGCCAGTGGGTTTGGCAACGAATATGTAGCGAGAGCCAGCCAACGAGAGCATATAGGTTGCAGTGGTGGGTAGTATATGGGGCTTCGGTGACAAAACGGATGATACTGTGACAGACTACATCCAATTTGCTGAGTAGAGTGTTGGAGGCTATTTTGTAAATGACATCGCCAAAGTCAAGAATCGGTACGATAGTCAGTTTTACGAGGGTATGTTTGGCAGCATAAGTGAAAGAGTCTTTGTTGCGAAATAGGAAGCAAATTCTAGATTTAGTTTTGGATTGGAGATGCTTAACGTGAGTCTGGAAGGAGAGTTTACAGTCTAACCAGACACCTAGGTATTTGTAGTCGTCCACATATTCTAAGTCAAATAGATGATTTTAACCTCCCAAAATGTATTTTCCAGTAGCTGAGAATGTCCTCTTTCATATGCATAGACTAGCGAATTTGATGTTAATTTTGAAATATAATAGGGCCTATTTGACACGTATAAATACCTTTCATAATATGGCTCTGAATGTTATGAGCCTGCCTCCTCTTTCTCTCTTTATTGTTGCTACATTTCTTCCTCGCATTCAACAGTTAAATGAAATTTGTTTCTTTGTCCTTATCTTCATCATTCTAATGACATCCTTGAATAATATGTGCTTCTACACCTGCATTGCTTGCTGTTTGGGGTTTTAGGCTGGGTTTCTGTACAGCACTTTGAGATATCAGCTGATGTAAGAAGGGATATATAAATACATTTGATTTGATTTGATTTGATATAGGACTAGAATTAGATGCAGAAGGTTTTCAAGAATGGTTATGGGTCAGAATAAATAACTGCTATAGCCTACCGCCATTGTGCGTTTTCTCTTCTTTCAAACTACCCGTGAGTTCTATTGGCTGCTGTAAAACAAGTTTCCATGATGAGATGACAGGTCTACATGCATTGTGAACTGCGCTCCCTACTGAGATGGGCTGTCTGTTCCCACCCTGAGCGTTCATTCATCATGCAGTGGCCGTAGACATGCAAGATTTAGATTTTGCATATAATTTAACAGTTCCATTCACAACATGCTATTCAGATAAAAAATGTATTATCATTGACCGGTTTCTCGCAGCTTTTTGTCACGGGAAAGGGTAGTGGTTTTGGGCGGTAAATCCCAGTAAATCTTGGTAACCGGGTTCCCACCATTCAACTCTACCTGGCCGTGCTGTTTCTCCAGTTTCACATGTTCTGCCTGCGGCTATGGAACCCTGACCTGTTCACCGGACATGCTACCTTCTGTTTTTGACCCTTTCTCTCCCTCTCTATCTCTCTCTTTTTCTCTCTGCCCCCCTCCCTCTCCCTCTCTATCGCACCTGCTGTCTCGACCTCTGAATGCTCGCCAAATGACATTTACTCCTGAGGTGCAGACCCTGCTGGTCATCTATGAACGTTTGAGCATCTTGAAGAATGATCTGGCCTTAATGGCCATGTTCTCTTATACTCTCACCCAGGCACAGCCAGAAGAGGACTGGCCACCCCTCAGAGCCTGGTTCCTCTGATGAGATTTTCCTAGCCATGTGCTTCTACATCTGCATTGCTTGCTGTTTGGGGTTTTAGGCTGGGTTTCTTTATAAGTACTTTGTGACATCTGCTGATGTAAAAAGGGCATTATAAATCAATGTAATTTTATTTGAAATGTGATTTATCTCTAGTACAAATGACAAGGTCAAAGGTCTGGGTCAAATTGACTTCAGATCAGGGACATTATACTTATGTGATCCGCATGGTTGGACCATTCCTTTGCAGGAAACAGCTTGTTTCCAGGACAAACTGTTCAACGTTATAGAAACCAAGGTCAAATTGCGGGGGTCCAATTGTGGTTCAAATTGACCCAGAACGTCATGGATGTATTGCTGTGCAGTGACTACAATTTTAAATGTATTGTATATTTGAGATTCTTCAAAGTAGCCACCATTTGCCTTAATGACAGCTTTGCACACTCTTGGCATTCTCTCAAACAGCTTCATGAGGAATGTTTTTCCAACAGTCTTGAAGGAGTTCCCACATATGCAGAGCACTTGTTGTGTGCTTTTCCTTTACTCTGAAGTCCAACTCATCCAAAACCATCTCAATTGGGTTGAGGTCAGATGATTATGGAGGCCAGGTCTTCTGATGCAGCACCATCACTTTCCTTCTTTGTCAAATAGCCCTTACACAGCCTGGAGGTGTGTTTTGGGTCATTGTCCTGTCGAAAAACAAATGATAGTCCAACTAAGCACAAACCAGATGGGATGGCGTATCGCTGCAGAATGCTGTGGTAGCCATGCTGGTTAAGTGTGGCTTGAATTCTTAATAAATCACTGACAGTGTCACCAGCAAAGCACACCCACACAATCACACCTCCTCCTCCATGCTTCACGGTGGGAACCACACATGCAGAGATCATCTGTTCGCCTACTCTGTGTCTCACAAAGACACGGCGGTTGGAATCAAAAATTAAACATTTGGACAGATTTCCACCGGTTTAATGTCCATTGCTCATGTTTCTTGGCCCAAGCAAGTCTCTTCTTATTGGTGTCCTGTTAGTAGTGGTTTCTTTGCAGGCAATTGGACTATGGAGGCCTGAGTCATGCAGTCTCCTCTGAACAGTTGATGTTGATATGTGTCTGTTACTTGTATTCTGTGAAGTATTTATTTAGGCTGCAATCTGGAGGAGCAGTTAACTCTAATGTACTTATCCTCTGCAGCAGAGGTAACTCTGGGTCTTCCTTTCCTATGGCGGTCCTCATGAAAGCCAGTTTCATCATAGCGCAACTGCACTTGAAGAAACTTTCAAAGTTCTTGAAATGTTCCAGATTGACTGACCTTCATGTCTTAAAGTAATGATTGACTGCTGTTTCTCTTTGCATATTTGAGCTGTTCTTGCCATAATATGGACTTGGTCTTTTATCAAATAGGGCTGTCTTCTGTACACCACCCCTACCTTGTCACAACACAACTGATCGGCTCAAACGCATTAAGATGGAAAGAAATTCCACAAATTAACTTTTAACAAGGCACACCTGTTAACTGAAATGCATTCCAGGTGACTACCTCATGCAGCTAGTTGAGAGAATGCCAAGAGTGTGCAAACCTGTCATCAAGGCAAAGGGTGGCTATTTGAAGAATCTCAAATATAAAATATATTTTGATTTGTTTCACACTTTTTTGGTTACTACGTGATTCCATGTGTTATTTCATAGTTTTGATGTCTACTATTATTCTACATTGTAGTAAATAGTAAAAATAAAGAAAAACCTTGGAATGAGTAGGTGTGTCCAAACTTTTGAACAGTATTTATATATTAGATTACGTGTTTTACAATTCTTGAGAAAGTAAATGCACTATCATGGCGGGAAAAGTACGTAAAATAGTATTGTAGTCATTTCAAACTCTGTTCTGGATCAAAATGACCTGGACACATAAGGCAAGGCTTAAATGTTAACTACAAAGTAGCCTATGCTTACCTGGCAGAATCATATCGTGATTATTCGCATCAATCGAGTGGCCATTTTTTCTGCAAGGTTTGCAATCACGAGTGTCATAGAAACATCACTAACCAAACAACTGTCTCTTGATGGTTCGCACTTGCATGAAGGGTAACTACACCCAAAAATGCTAATTTCGTAGATTTTTCCCATACCTCAGAAGTGGTCTGATGTGTTTTGAGCTGAGCGGTGTTGTGGACTTAGAACATCCAACTGTGTTGTTTTTCTATTACAAAAGTGTGATTTTGAGAGGGAACACCTGAAAAAACGGGGACAAATGGAAACCTGTAAAATAAAAGGACAAAAATGGAATTTGAGAAAAAACTGAAAGGAATCAGACAAAAAATAAAACAGATTTTATAGGGCCCCAAAACAGTAATATCTTCCTACTACCTCTAGGACATCCCTCCATCACAACAGTATAGCACTATTTCAAAGATACAGACTGAAACAATAGCTCAGGAATAATGCAGCACTATCATTATTCAACCACTTGGAGCAGAACACATTGTCTAGACAACATATACACAGAGGAAGGCTGTTTCTGTCTACAGAAATCATGACAAATTACTTTGCCCTAGACGGCAGAGGAAAAGTAATAAGCTTTGATAGCTGTGAAGGTTGAATGGAGAAAAACAAGTCAAAAAGTAAAAATCATTCAGAGATGGCCACATGGCCGTGTGTGTGTGTGTGTGTGTGTGTGTGTGTGTGTGTGTGTGTGTGTGTGTGTGTGTGTGTGTGTGTGTGTGTGTGTGTGTGTGTGTGTGTGTGTGTGTGTGTGTGTGACAGGGGTTAACAGTTGACACATGGTGAGCAGGCCCATTGCTGAGTGGTGTTGCTATTAGTACCACAACCCTGACACCAGACACAGCACTGGTTGACTGGCCGTGGGCCAGACACACACACACACACACACGCACGCACGCACTCACGCACACACGCAGGCACGCAATCACGCACACACACACACACGCACACACGCACACACGAAAACACGCACACACACAGGGCAAACAAACAGTAACGACAAAACATCTAAGCCGGTATGGGATGGAATTCTCGCTTCCTCTATGGCAGCTTGTGCTCAACCCTCCTGTGTCCTCTGGGGCTCTGAGTGCCTCACTGGCTGTGGCCATGGCTAGGGTGAAACAGTCCAACCATGCCACAGGGACCTGGGCTGGGACCAGGGGAATAGTGCAACCAGGCAGGCTGGCCCTGAGCCCTAGGCTGGGATTGGGGTGAGAGGCTGAGAGGGGAGTAGGGCAGGCAGGCAGGCAGGCAGGCAGGCAGGCAGGCACAGGTGGAGAGGAGAGTCCCCAACCATCTGTTTGTCACATGCTTCGGTCGGTCCTCCACAACAACACAACACAGCCCCCTGCCCACCACCACCTCCCAGCTCTCAGCCATGATCCCTCTCCCCCAGGCATTCAGGTCATATCCCAGACAGTCATAATATACTTCCTCTGTCATAATACACCAGTTCTCTCTACAGGGCGCTACGCCAGGCAGCAGAATGCCTCTCAATGCTGTGGTGGTGCCAGAAAAGCTTTGAAGCCTTCAGCCTCGCCACAGGGGTACTCCAGAGCAGCGGGCAGCTGGGAGTGGGAACATAAACACACAAGCACACACAGGCACGTACACACACACACACACACACACACAGGCACGTACACACACACACACACACACACACACACACACACACACACACACACACACACACACACACACACACACACACACACACACACACACACACACACACACACACACACACACACACACACACACACACACACACACCTGAGAGACTTATAGCAGCAGGCAGGAGGTTTGAGAGAAAGAGAGTGATAGGGCCGGAGTTGGAGCGATTTCTCCTACAGAGTCAGTGTGTTTAAGGGCTAAAAGAGAGATCTCCTCCACAGAGACACACACAGGGCTGATGTGGCCTGTCCTCTGTAGCATGTCTGCTGTGTAGCTGTCCTAATACTAAAAGCAATCACTCCAGCCTCAGGTCCAATACACATCTCTGTCTCCTCTCAGCCCCCTGCCACCCTGCGACCATGCCACCATGCCCCTGCCTCCCTGCCACCCTGTCACCATTCCACTGTGCCACACTGCCACAGGACAGGCAACATATTACCTAAATACCTAAAATCACCACAGAGGAAGAAACAGCTCCCCTGGCTGTCACACATACACATTAAAATAGTACCTGCCTTTTCAACTAAACAAAAACACACAAACTCAGGGACATTCAACTATACAGAACTATTTCCTGTGAAAACACACAGACTATCTTCAACACCCCATCTACACCACACATAACTACAAAAATGTCAACCAAACAACAAACACTAGCATATCATTGTCATATCAGTTCTCAAGTCTTTTCTCCCACCCAGTTGTGTGTGGCGGCAGGGCGACTATCACAGGGGGCCTGCCTGGGTGCTCCCTAGCAGCCTATCCATCTGTCTGAGACTGAGACCAACTATAACCACACACACACACTCGCTCTGCACCATGCTCCGCTCTGCCACGCAGGAGAATCTCATTCATCAAGGCTAGCTGCTAGCTAACAGATGGAGTTTGAGCTACTCCTGGGGTCCCTTCCTGGGACACATTACAGCACAGCTCCTGGGGTCCCCTCCCGGGACACATTACAGCACAAGTCCTGGGGTCCCCTCCCGGGACACATTACAGCACAACTCCTGGGGTCCCCTCCCGGGACACATTACAGCACAACTCCTGGGGTCCCCTCCCGGGAAACATTACAGCACAACTCCTGGGGTCCCCTCCCGGGAAACATTACAGCACAACTCCTGGGGTCCCCTCCCGGGACACATTACAGCACAACTCCTGGGGTCCCCTCCCGGGACACATTACAGCACAACTCCACTAACAATGTTCTTCATTTAAATAGGAAGGAGTGAAGGAGAGATAGACAGGGAGGGAGGGAGGGAGGGAGGGAGGGAGGGAGGGAGGGAGGGAGACTGATACAGGCAATGGTGAATTACACACATAATGTATTTGATTAGATCTTAATACGTTACTGATACTGATCAAGCATATCTATTTCTCTCTCTGTCTGTCTGTCTGTCTGTCTGTCTGTCTGTCTGTCTGTCTGTCTGTCTGTCTGTCTGTCTGTCTGTCTGTCTGTCTGTCTGTCTGTCTGTCTGTCTGTCTGTCTGTCTGTCTGTCTTTCTCTATGTTTCCCTCTCTGTCTGTCTGTCTGTCTCTCTCTCTTTCTCTATGTTTCCGTCTGTCTGTCTGTCTGTCTGTCTGTCTGTCTGTCTGTCTGTCTGTCTGTCTGTCTGTCTGTCTGTCTGTCTGTCTGTCTGTCTGTCTGTCTGTCTGTCTATGTTTCCGTCTGTCCGTCTGTTTGCGTCTGTCCGTCTGTTTGTGTTTGTCCGTCTGTCCACATCCGTCCGTCCCCTTCCGTCCGTCTATCTCTCTCTTTCTATTCTGCTGTACTGTATCCTGTATGCTCTACTATATTTAGAGGTGTGTGATGACAGATGTCCATTTCAGGCTGGTCTAATCTCAGCATCAGAACTGTGGAGTGGAGACCACTGAGCTGGCCCTGGATTGGCCAAATATAGAAGTGAGCTAACCACTGCTGACAGAACACACACAGAGGGGTGGAGAGAGAAGGGGATTTTGTTTCTGGAACAGTTTACTACAGTAAGTTTTCTCTTACAGTCTGGCCAATTACATTATAGACGATTAACCTCCATTCCCCGTCCAAAGCAAAGATACATTATGTCTCCTGACCCCAGATAAACTCTGGTTGGTTAGTTACTTTATCTGTTTGATGAAAATACCCCTTTGAGCCTAATGGTCCAGAGGGGGTACTGTAGATACATCAATTCATCACTTTTGTTCTCCTGCTAAGCAAGTCAATGCCACATCATGAGAACATAATTTCTTCTTTGAATGAAATGTCAATACTGTCTGAACTTTCCTTTTATATAATACCATCAGTGCTCACTCCACAAAAATGATGCAGCGACTTCAGCACAAAAGCACAGCTTGATATTGTAACACACACTCATCCAAGTTGGCTTCAGCTTGCTAACTGCCTCCACTAACCCTGGTATTCCATTTAGGCCATTGTGATTTAGAGTTCTGGATTGAAACAACAAAGAGAGAGAAAGGGAGCTTCCATTCCCCTGAAAGTGTCACAAAGGCAGGCGGGCGGTCGTAGGCTGGTAGGCAGGGACTCGTGCAAATACTCAGCATCTCTCCAAAGCCTCTCTCTCCTCTTTTGCTATCAGTCAGCTCCATTATCAGAGCAGGGACTGTGAACATGTCTCTCACTGGCCTGCTGTTCCCATCTAGACAGAAAGAGATTACACCAGCTAACACCGGTGCGTTAAAGCTATAGCTTTAGGAGGGCCTTGGTAGGATAAAGGGTATACAATGCACATGTCCTCTATAGTCATGAATCCTGCTTGGTTGTTGAGACAGTTTACAATGACTAGTCTAAGTCAGCATATAGCTTAGCTATAAAGAGTCATGATCTCAAAGAAGAAAGTTTAGCAAAGTTCAGAAATATCTAAAATACCAGTTAGTTCTACTTACAAACTTGAATTGAAGATGATGACCCTGATTGGGTACCTATGCTTGGACACAAATAATAGAACAATAAATAGTTCAGAGCACTTCTTCCCAAATGAACAGAATCCTGTATAGTGGAATGGAGGTCTAACATTGAACAGTCATCGTTGTTTATACCAAACAGTCTGCCGGTCGCTAGGGCTTAAAAGTGTTCTCTAATCAGGACTATCATACAATCACTTGTTCCAGCACCGGTGTGTGTGTGTGTGTGTGTGTGTCAGTGTGTGTATGTCACTGTATGTGTGTGTATGTGTGTGTGTGTCACTGTCTGTGTCTGTGTGTCACTGTGTGTCACTGTGTGTCACTGTGTGTCACTGTGTGCCACTGTGTGTATGTCACTGTGTGTGTGTTTGTGTTGTCTGGAAGCCAGGCTGAGGGCTGAGGCCCCTGACAGAATGAATCTAAAGGACATTATCAAAATGGACAAGCCAAGTTAGAGCATATCAATCAGATGCTCAAGCAAACATCATTTCACAAACACACACACATACACATACACACACAAACACACATACACATACACACTATCGGTTTTTCCAAAGCACACAGAGACCTTGAATTAGAGACTCTCTCCGAAAAACTTTGCCATTTTTCAGGTAATGACCTTTTAGAGGGAGCCCTCCTTGCTGGCCTTTATGAGCAATACAAATGTACTTCAATTTGAATAACCTCCAGCTACCGTTATCACATGCTTAAAGAGCTCTTTATTACTTCACGTTAAAAGATAGCTACCTAGTTCTTATTTCTCAAAGTTTGTAGTCCTGTGAATTCATAATGCAGGGTTACCATTTAATGTGTCCCAGTTCATACAATAACAGTACATGTTGAACTCATGTCTCCCATGCCCTACATGACTACAGTAGGGCTACAGTAGGGCTGTCTGCATCCCCAATGGCTGCCTATTTACTTGTGCACTACTTTTGGTCAAAAGTACAGTATATAGGGAAACGTGCCATTTGGGATACAATCCTAGTGTCAGCTAGCTAGCTCAGTCTTCGTTGTGGCAGAAAAGGGGCCACTTTATGCAGGTGTGTAGACACAAGGCACAAGGCAGACAGCAAATGAGGCACTAAAAGGATGAAGTATATTGGACCAATTTAGAAGCCTTGATGAGGCAATCAAGCATAAGAACACCCGGAGGAGAGCCCCAGTCCGCCTGTCACACGAGCAGGCACGCGCGCCTCACACAGAAACAGACACAGACACAGACACACACACACACACACACACACACACACACACACACACACACACACACACACACACACACACACACACACACACACACACACACACACACACACACACACACACACACACACACACACACACACACACACACACACTCCAGTCTGCCAGCCTGTGTGTAACGATATGAGAGACAACTGCCCCGACCGCTGCTATGGCCTCCAAATTATTTGTCTTCTGCTCGATGGAGGATGAAAGAGATTGTGTTTAAGGATGCCACGGAGAGAGGGGGGATGAGAGGAAGATGAGATGGAGGGAAGGAAGGAAGGGGGAACCATGTTTGCTTCACTTCTCATCTCCTCTCCCAGTCTTTGTGACTAACTAACTGGGTATCCATCAAAGGCAACCCAGTGCAAAGCGAAGAAGAAGCGGATAATGTCCTACATCATGCCTGGGTAGAGAGAGAGATGGTGTTTTACACTGGGTTCGATATTCACTACACAGTGATTCTACCACTGCTGCTTTTATCATGTTGCTTCAATGCTAAGTAGTGCATTTACATTTTAATCAGTGTCTTCGGAGAGGAAAGGAGTAAGACAAAGGCAACAGCACAACCAAACTCCATCCAACAGGTGAACTATGTACTAGGTACTGAGGTGTAATAGGTACTGAGCCTCCAAGTAGAATCAGCTCACGCTGTGTAACTGCCTGTTAGTATGAAACGATTATGTATAGAGGCACTCCGTCTCTCTGTTGTCCATCTACTGTAGTCTATGATCTGGAGTAGTCAATCAGGGTAGAAAAAATACAAGGCTCTACATCTAGAGCCTGAGTCCGGGCCAGCCAGGACAAGCACAGCTCTCTCCCTCTCCCTGCAGTTATCGGTCTAGCCTGCCTGCCCCTGCCTGTAAATCACCTCCAACACAATCCAATACAGATTTCACAAATACAAATCTCCCTCCCTCTAATGATATATTTCCCTGCATTGGCTTCCATTCCGATGCTGTGGTTCTCAGTTCGTTAAAACCCAGTAGAGTTTGAAATTGGTCAATATTTTAACAAACGACCTACGCTCAACACAACCGTGACTCGCCATCTCAGCGACTTCCTCACAGTTTATTTCAGTAGGATGTGTGTGTGTGTATGTGTGGTCCCGTGTGGCTCAGTTGGTAGAGCATGGCGCTTGCAACGCCAGGGTTGTGGGTTCATTCCCCACGGGGGGACCAGGATGAATATGTATGAACTTTCCAATTTGTAAGTCGCTCTGGATAAGAGCGTCTGCTAAATGACTTAAATGTAAAATGTGTGTGCATGCATTTGTGTGTGTGGGGGGATGGAGGGGTATGATGATGGTAACATCAAGCTCTTCCTCTTTCTCCTTCTTCCTACCCCTCAACAACTCCCAACCTCTCTCCTCCACTCCCATTGTCCCCTCTCCTCTCCTCTCTTCCCTCAGCTCCCCGCTCTCGCCTCCTCTTCTTCCCTCCCTCTGCCATTTCCCCCTCCCATCCCCTCTCTAGTTCCATCAGCTAAGCGGCATACAAATTACCACAGAGAGATAACTTTATAATCCAGTGATGAGGGAGGGGACAGACAGTAGGACGGCTGGTTGGTTGGGTGGGTGAAAGAAATATGAATGAATCAGGCCACTGTGTGTGTGTGTGTGTGTGTGTGTGTGTGTGTGTAAGCGTGAGTAAGCGTGTGTATGTCTATGTGTGTTGCAACGAGGCATTGAGCCAAGCATTAAGCAGACATCCTGAGAGCCTCTCCAAACATTTAATCACTCCTCATAAATAACCCAGAGCCCCACATTAAAGCAACTGCTAATTTCTATGGAAGCTACCATGCATAGAGGCAGTAAGAGACACTAGCCATGGATGTAAAACCAACAGCAACCGACGGATGCCAATAGTTCAGATAAGCTGGAGGTGATAGTGACAGGGTAGTGGAACAGCCTTGAGCTGTTGGAATGGTAGTAATGGGTTTCTCCTCCTCCCCCTTTCCTCAGCCATCTCTTTTCATTGCTCCCTCTCTTGGCTCTCTGCCCGCCTCATGTGAAACACACGCACACACACACAAACATGGCCTGAGAGAAAAAGAGAGGCTGATTGGTAAGAGGACGTTTGTGTTGATAGAATCTCCCCCAGAAATGGCATATCAACAGAAAACCTTCTGTACTGACACTTTGAGTGTCTCAGATATATCTAAACGCCTAACACTAACGAGAGAGACATACTCTATGACATCATCAGTGTGTTTTCATTAGAATAAAGCAGTGTTGCCAGGCAGGAACTGGCTGGTGCCCGGCTGTGCTCTGCTGGGTAAGGGAGCGTGAGAGTAGAGGGTAAACACAATCACACGGACGAAGTGATTACTATCGTACCATCGTACCACCGGACGGTGACCGCTCATTCCCACGAAGCACTGGGGCCTCCGTCAGAGATGCTCACACTCGTAGACACACACACACACACACACACACACACACACACACACACACACACACACACACACACACACACACACACTCACGCACAGACACACACAGACACACACAGACACACACACAGGTTATGGAGGCTCCAGCAGTCTGTGGGCCCACTGTGTAGTGAGACAGACTGGGCATTGTGGTCTTTAGGTGAGGTGACTTACACGTCTCTGCCTGGCCTCAGTCCAACCAACCCTAGTAAAACATTATCAAGATCCTGTGGGAAAGAGGAGTGTATCACAATGTACAGTATCTAGCCTCCTTTAGAATTTGTTTTAAGATGTTGTTATGTGGGAAATCAAAACAAGGATGAGGTTTGTAATGTCTCCTTTTGAAATTGAGATTTTTCTTTTTTTTTTCTCAAATTTTGTGCACAAATTTGTTTACATCCCTGTTAGTGAGCATTTCTCCTTTGCCAAGATAATACATCCACCTGACAGGTGTGGAATACCAAGAAGCTGATTGTTGCCATGCTAAAATGTGCAGTTTTGTCACACAACACAATTCCACAGAGTGTAAAATTGGGATGTTGACTGTAGGAATGTCCATCAGAGCAGTTGCCAGAGAATTAAATGTTAATTTCTCTACCATAAACCGCCTACGACACTGTTTTAGAGAATTTGGCACTATGTTCAACCGGCCTCACAAGTGCAGACCATGTGTATGGCGTTGTGTGGGCGAACTGTTTGCTGATGTCACCGTTGTGAACAGAGTGCCCCATTGTGGCGGTGGGGTTATGGTATGGGCAGGGATAAGCTACAGACAACCAACATAATTGCATTTTATCAATGGCAATTTTAATGCACTAAAATACCATGACGAGATCCTGACTCCCATTTTATTTAAGGTATCTGTGACCAACAGATGCATATCTGTATTCCCAGTCATGTGAAATCCACAGATTAGGGTCTAATGAATCTATTTAAATTGACTGATTTCCTCATATGAACTGTAACTCAGTAAAATCTTTGAAATTGGTGCATGTTGCATGTATATTTTTGTTCAGTAAAGATCAGAGTCCAAATATCTTTTCACAGTGAGCGGACAATACACTTTCTTCAAAACTGAATAAATCCTTGACAAAAATTGCTTGGGTTAAAAGGTTTTGCTGGGTTCCTCCTTGGCAATATGTATTTCCATGGCATCTTAGCATGTGAGTGTGAATGAGAGGGTGTAGTTGTCATCTGCTCCCAGTATGATACGAGTTAATCTCTTCCTGGATATCCTCTACCTGATGATGACAATCACATGCTGGAATACACAACACGCCAGGTGGTTACTCTGCCCAGAGCCAGAGAGCAGCGTGGCATCAACTTGGATATGTCTCAAATGACACCCTATCACCTATTTAGTGTACACAGGGCACTTAGGGCTCTGGTCAAAAGTAGTGCACTACGTAGGGAATACGGTGCCATTTGGGACGCAGCCCTTGTCTGTCATACTGCATGGAGTTTCTTCATGTTCTGTACTAGTCTCCACCATCGACAGAACCAATCACAAACAGGTGTGGAGCGGAGATTGGTTTGAGCTGCCATTTGCCAATGCTCTACTGTTCTGTCCACCTGAGAGTAGGATACCTGGTCTATCGTCACTACCACCCACACTGAGAACAGTATGCAGAACACACACGCACATACAAAACAACACACACACACACAAAGGGGAGAAACAGACACACACTCCTGACACTTCATTCACATCATCATGCTGCTTATAACCATAGTAATTATGTCAATCCACATGGAGATCAGGTAGACCAGAAATGAACGTGACAATGTCACCAGTTTAGTACATAAGTAAGGGCAGTTCAATAAAACCTGAGTGAGGGAGGGAGGAAGAGGAGGGTGGAGGAAAAGGAGGAGGAGGAGGGAAAAGGAGGGTGGAGGAAGAGGAGTAGGAGGGAAGAGGAGGGTGGATGAGGAGGAGGGAAGAGGAGGGTGGAGGAGGAGGGAAGAGGTGGGTGGAGGAGGAGGAGGGAAGAGGAGGGTGGAGGAGGAGGGAAGAGCTGGGTGGAGGAGGAGGGAAGAGGAGGGTGGAGGAGGGGGGAAGAGGTGGGTGGAGGAGGAGGAGGGAAGAGGAGGGTGGAGGAGGAGGGAAGAGGTGGGTGGAGGAGGAGGAGGAGGGAAGAGGTGGGTGGAGGAGGAGGGAAGAGGTGGGTGGAGGAGGAGGGAAGAGGAGGGTGGAGGAGGAAGAAGAGGGAAGAGGAGTGTGGAGGAAGAGGATGAGGAGGAGGGAAGAGGAGGGTGGAGGAGGAGGAGTAGGAGGGAAGAGGAGGGTGGATGAAGAGGAGGGAAGAGGAGGGTGGAGGAGGAGGGAAGAGGTGGGTGGAGGAGGAAGGAAGTGGAGGGTGGAGGAAGAGGAGTAGGAGGGAAGAGGAGGGTGGATGAGGAGGAGGGAAGAGGACGGTGGAGGAAGAGGAGTAGGAGGGAAGAGGAGGGTGGATGAGGAGGAGGGAAGAGGAGGGTGGAGGAGGAGGGAAGAGGTGGGTGGAGGGGGAAGGAAGAGGAGGGTGGAGGAGGAAGAAGAGGGAAGAGGAGTGTGGAGGAAGAGGATGAGGAGGAGGGAAGAGGAGGGTGGAGGAGGAGGAAGAGGGAAGAGAAGTGTGGAGGTAGAGGATGAGGAGGAGGAAGGAGGAGGAGGGTAGAAGTGGAGGATGAGGGAAGAGGAGGTTGGAGGAGCTGGAGGGAAGAGGAGGGTGGAGAAAGAGGAGGAGGGAAGAGGAGGGTGGGGGAGGAGGAGGAGGAAGGAGAAGAGGGAAGAAGAGAGAGAGAGGTTCATTGGCATGCGGTAAGTCAGCCTGAGAGCCTAAAGACAACCCGCCCTAAACACACACACGCCTCCTCCCAGGCCACCGCGTGTCACTGCCAGACCACCGGTCACCAAGGCAACACCAACCGGCCATCCGAACCACCCTGGGACACAACATTTATCCACATTCTGGCCGATCAAGCGATAGACCCACAACTGCCATCCTGGAGAGGAGAGGAGCAACTGAGCTAGCGAGCCAGGCCTCTGGATTAGCGTCTCTGTCCCACTGAAGACACTCAACAGGAAGGAGGAGGAGCAGCAGTGAAAACAACATAAAACACTGGGCCATCTGTGTGCATGGACATGTGCATTGAGGATGGAACCCTGATGAATCTCCGCCCCCTCAACTACCCTTCGCCCAAGCACTGACGCCGAAGTGTTGCTAGCTATCGTCTCCCTTCACCCCCTAACTGTACTGTATGACATAGCTTGTGCTGGGAGACTGTCCTGATGCTTCTCTCCCTCCTAGGGCTGCCACAATTACTGTCCCATATAACTTACTGTTATGGATGAAGACCGTCATGAAAAGAAAATAACCGTCATAACCGTTTAATGAAAAAAATATATATATACAGTATATATGCAGTACCAGTCAAAAGTTAGGACACACCTACTAATTCACGGGTTTTCCTTTATTTTTTACTATTTTCTACATTGTGGAATAGTAGTGAAGACATCAAAACTATGAAATGACACATATGGAATCATGTAGTAACCAAAAAAGTGTTAAACAAATCAAAATATATTTTATATTTGAGTTCCTTCAAAGTAGCCACCATTTGCCTTGATGACAGCTTTGCACACTCTTGGCATTCTCTCAACCAGCCACATGAGGAATGCTTTTCCAACAGTCTTGAAGGAGTTCCCACATATGCTGAGCACTTGTTGGCTGCTTTTCCTTCACTCTGAGGTCTGAAGTGGTTGTGGAGGCCAGATCATCTGATGCAGCACTCCATCACTCTCCTTCTTGGTCAAATAGCCCTTACACAGCCTGGAGGCGTGTTTTGGGTCATTGTCCTGTCGAAAAAACAAATGATAGTCCCACAAAGCGCAAACCAGGTGGGATGGTGTATCGCTGCAGAATGCTGTGGTAGCCATGCTGCTTAAGTGTGCCTTGAAATCTAAATAATTCCCTGACAGTGTCACCAGCAAAGCACCCCCACACCATCACACCTCCTTCTCCAAGCTTCACGGTGGGAACCACACATGCGTTCACGTACTCTGCGTCTCACAAAGACATGGCGGTTGGAACCAAAAAACTCAAATTTAGACCCATCAGACCAAAGGACAGATTTCCACCGGTCTAATGTCCATTGCTCGTGTCTCTCGTCCCAAGCAAGTCTCTTATTATTATTTGTGTCCTTTAGTAGTGGTTTCTTTGCAGAAATTCGACCACCAAGGCCTGATTCACACAGTTTCCTCTGAGCAGTTGATTTTTAGATGTGTCTGTTACTTGAACTCTGTGAAACATTTATTTGGGCTGCAATCTGAGGTTCAGTTAAGTCTAATGAATTTATCCTCTGCAGCAAAGGTAACTCTGGGTCTTCCTTTCCTGTGGCGGTCCTCATGAGAGCCAGTTTCGTCATAGCGATTGATGGTGTTTGCGACTGCACTTGAAGAAACCTTCAAAGTTCTTGACATTTTCCAAATTGACTGACCTTCATGTCTTAAAGTAATGATGGACTGTCATTTCTCTTCGCTGATTTGAGCTGTACTTGCCATAATATGGACTTGGTATTTTACCAAATAGGGCTATCTTCTGTATACCATCCATACCTTGTCACAACACAACTGATTGGCTCAAACACATTTTTTTGGTTACTACATGATTCCATATGTGTTATTTCATAGTTTTGATGTCTTCACTATTATTCAAACTTTTGACTGGTACTGTATATATACTGTATATATAAAGGATATATCTTTTTTTTGTTATTTGAATGGTTATTAGCATGACTGTGTCATTTGGCTGGCAAGTTACCGTCATCCAACATTTCATGACTGTCACAGTCCATCCTCCTTGCTCCTTCCCAACCCACCATACTGTATGGCTAATAAATGCTGTGTGACTTCTAGCAGTCAGTCCAGTCAGTCCTGAATTCAGTCCACCAGCAGCAGTCCACCAGCAGTACATACGGAGGAGAGTGGAGGCCACTCCAACATGACTCAGTGACCAGACTCAATTACCTGTCACATTTATCTGATGAGGGGCCTGTTGGCCCCGGGGCCTGGACGTAAATCTACATCACAGGTCAATAGTCTTTTCTCCTCTCCTCCAAAGGCTCTCCCTCTCTTGTCCTCCGTTGTCATTAGCCCTCGTATGGCAGAGAGAGAGAGAGAGAGAGAGAGAGAGAGAGAGAGAGAGAGAGAGAGAGAGAGAGAGAGAGAGAGAGAGAGAGAGAGAGAGAGAGAGAGAGAGAGAGAGAGAGAGATGAACGAAAAAGTGAAGGGACAGTGGGGGCAGAGGGAGAGTCTGCTGTTCATTATGAGTCATAATATAAAGCCACCCGTCACAGCCATATATAGCAAGACCTGAAGACCAACCAAGCCAACATGTATGGCACGCCAGTATGGGGCCACTGGAGAGTCACACAGTGTTATGGGAAACTATTCCCTATGCAACACCACAGTAGCCAGTGAGAGGGAAGCATCCACAGGCTGTGTTGTGTCTAGGGATGAACATGACAGCTATGGAGCAGATTTAACAACAACACAAATACCTCCAAAACTCCACTAGAAAGATGTCATATCATAGTGGGCCGGTATTTGTTTCTGACAAAATGCTTGGCGAAGCAGCCTAATTAGTGGGCACATTCATCTTGTGTTTCTGTCTGTAGCTGAGGTGTGGATAATTATTGTATAATGAATGAATGAATTTCCTGAAGTGCAGCATGCTGGGATAATCAGTTTTAGAGGAGGATGTCATAAAGGCTTGAGTACAGGCACTTCTCAGGAGGTGACAAAACAATTCAATAGTGGTCCATCGAGTGTATGATATGAGCACCCATAATTACGACAGACATACCAGAGTGGCATGTTCCTCGTCTCCTTGAGGTCTTCATCCCACACTCGTCCGCTCCAGCTGGAATTTTGTTTGACTCCCATCCGCTTCTGCAAGAACTGGTTCCAAACCCGACCGCAGTCCCGCAAATGTTATTTAAGGCGTATGTGACGCAGCTCGCTTGGTAGCCATGGTTCCCAACAATTTTGCACCTTATAGGCAATATCAAAATGCACAAAAATAACGCAGGATATGGTTAAATTAACAGAGATTCTAACGTGACCCATTTCATTAGGCTATCGGTATTACTGGGCTATATCGGCCAATAGGCTAGACGTAGTTTGAAAGAGAGCCAGAGTTGGAGCATGAACAGAAACTTGCACTTTCTCTTGAGCTCCGATTTGCATAATAGCCTAGCATAATATGAGCAGCACGATTTGGAAGCAGAGACAAATATGGGCGATCAATATGTAATAATCCAGACAATGTAGTAGGCCTAAACTATGGCTTAATCATATTTAGGAAGTTCATTTTCTTGGAAAGATAACTGCCCCATGCTTCTCTGCCCATGCATATAGCCTACTCTATTTATTAGAGACCACCTGATCTCGTACGCCCAACTAGAAGGCTACTGTACTTGGAAGTGGTAAGAATGATGAGAGCTGGGCACAAGCACTTTCTCTTACGATTTGCATAGCATATAGCCTATACCTTTAAAACCTGTTGGGGATGAGGGCGCTGTTGTGGCTATTTATGCTAATCGTGTAATTTTTTGAAACGGCTTCCCACAAAGTTCTTGATCGTACAATATGCATATTATTATTATTATTGGATAGAAAACAGTCTATAGTTTCTATAGGAGTTGAAATTTTGTCTCTAAGTGGAACAGAGCCCATTCTACAGCAATTTCCCTGACATGGAGTCAGATTCCAGAAATTTTGGCCACTGATCTGGAGTCAGTTAAAAGGCCACTGTTATTGCTATGACTATACGGACACTGCTTACGTCTTCCCCTGGATGTCTTTACGTGATGACGATTTGAATCGTGTCGATTGCGCGTTCACAGGCACTATAAATTAAAAAACCCTGAGGCTAATCATTCTTTTGGAGCTGCGTCATGCGCATAGAGGGCACCGACCCGCACCTGTTCCAAGCATTAGTGGAGGGAGTAATATTACTCGGGTCATGTTTCTACTCGTTATGGGAGTTAAAAACATCATAAGGTAGTTAATTTAAAGCGTTTTATAGCAATTTATATCCGTTTAGTGCGATTTTGGGACATTTATTTCTGAAAAGCTGTGAATTGCTGGGCACGCTTCCAGTTCATCCCGAACGCAGTTGGCATTTCCACATGGCAAGAGGACAGCTTTCCACCAAAAGACGATTGGACCCAAGAAAGGATCCTTTGCCCAAGATACCGATGGAAGAACAGCTCAAAGTAGGACATTTTTATTATGATAAATCGTGTTTCTGTCGAAAAGTGTTAGTGGCTTCGGACGCCATGTTTTTTGACGTAGCTTCGCTTGGCGCAAGCTGTATTGAAAAGTAAGGATAATTTAAAAAATGTAATTCCGCGATTGTATTAAGAATTAAATTGTCTATCAATCCCTGTCCACCCTATATTTTTTAGTCACGTTTATGAGTATTTATGTATAAGAGTAGATCACTGTCTAAGTGGCGCACAGACTTTTTCTGACCAGCTGAGCTACATTTCACATTGTCTAACCATGATTTTGGTGGCTAAATATAAACATTTTCGATCAAACTCTATATGGATTGTGTAATATGATGTTACAGGAGTGTCATCTGAAGAATTCTGAGAAGGTTAGTGAAAAAATTAATATATTTTGGCGATGTTTACTTTTATCGCTCACTTTGGCTAGAATCAATGCTGGGCTGCTATGTGCTATGTGCTATGCTAATATAACGATTTATTGTGTTTTCGCTGTAAGACACTTAGAAAATCTGAAATATTGTCTGTATTCACAGGATCTGTGTCTTTCGATTCGTGTATGCTGTGTATTTTTACGAAATGTTTGATGATTAGTAAGTAGGTAAACACGTTGCTCTAAGTAGTTTGTCTATTCCATTTGTGACGGTGGGTGCAATTGTAACCTATGCCATCTACCTGAAATATGCACTTTTTTCTAACAAAACCTATCCCATACCATAAATATGTTATCAGACTGTCATCTGATTAGTTTTTTTCTTGGTTAGGGGCTATAAATATCTTAGTTTAGCCGAATTGGTGATAGCTACTGGTGTTGGTGGACAAATAAAAGATGGTGGATTATGCTAATGTGTTTTTAGGTGCTAATGTGTACATCTTTACATATTGTGTCTTCCCTGTAAAACATTTAAAAAATCGGACATGTTGACTGGATTCACAAGATCTGTGTCTTTCATTAGCTGTATTGGACTTTAATGTGTGAAAGTTAAATATTTAAAAAAAATATTTTTTTTGAATTTCGCGGCACTGGTTTTTCAGTGGGGGTGGGGGGGGAGTGCCGCTAGCGCCACTCTCATCCTAGACAGGTTAAGGAGCGGGACGATTTGCAGACAGAGACAAATAAATGGGTTATCAAAATCAAATCAAATTTTATTTGTCACATGTGCCGAATACAACAGTTGTACCCTTTACCGTGAAACGCCTACTTAACTAACAATGCAGTTTTACGAAAAATAAAAGTTACGAAAATATTTACTAAATAAACTAAAGTAAAAAATAAAAGAGCAACAATAAAATAACAATAACGAGGCAATATATAGGGGGTACCGGTACAGGATCAATTTGAGGGGCACAGGTTAGTTGAAGTAATTGAGATAATATGTACATGTACTGTAGATAGAGGTCAAGTGACTATGCATAGATAATAAACAGCGAGTAGCAGCAGCGTAAAAAAAGGGGGGGGGGGGGGGGGGTGTTCAGCAGTCTTATGGCTTGGTGGTAGAAGATGAAGGTAACATTTTTAGGGCCTTCCTCTGACACAACCTGGTATATAGGTCATGGATGGCAGGCAGCTTGGCCCAAGTGATGTACTGCGCCATACGCACTACCCTCTGTAGCGCCTTGCGGTAAGAGGCCGAGCAGTTGCCTTACCACGTGGTAGTGCAACCAGCCAGGATGCTCTCAATAGTGCTCTCAACTTTTTGAAAATCTGAGGACCCATGCCAAATCTTTTCAGTCTCCTGAGGGGGAATAGGCATTGTTGTGCCCTCTTCATGACTGTCTTGATATGTTTGGACCATGATAGTTTGTTGGTGATGTGGACACCAAGGAGCTTGAAGCTCTCAATACATCCCTACTCCAATACAGCCCTGTCGATGAGAATGGGGACGTGCTCGTCCCTCCTTTTCTTGTAGTCCACGATCAGCTTCTTTTTCTTGATCATGTTGAGGGAGAGGTTGTTGTCCTGGCACCACACTGCCAGTTCTCTGACCTCCTCCCTATAGGCTGTCTCATCGTTGTCGGTGATCAGGCATTCCACCGTTGTGTCGTCAGCAAACTTAATGATGGTGTTGGAGTCCTGCTTGGCCACGCAGTCATGGGTGAACAGGGAGTACAGGAGGGGACTAAGCACTCACCCTTGAGGGGCCACCGTGTTGAGGATCAGCATGGAAGATGTGTTGTTGCCTACCCTTACCACATGGGGCGGCCCGCCAGGAAGACCGGGATCCAGTTGTAGGGGGAGGTGTTTAGTCCCTGGGCCCTTAGTTTAGTGATGAGCTTTAAGGGCACTATGGTGTTGAACGCTGAGCTGTAGCCAATGAACAGCATTCTCATGTAGGTGTTCCTTATTCCAGGTGGGAAGGGAAGTGTTGAGTGCAATAGAGATTGTGTCATCTGTGGATCTGTTGGGGTGGTATGCAAATTGGGGTGGGTCTAGGGTGTCTGGGATGATGGGGTTCATGTGAGCCATGACCAGCCTTTCAAAGCACTTCATGGCTACAAATGTGAGTGCTACGGGTTGGTAGTCATTTAGGTTGGTTACTTTGGTGTTCTTGGGCACAGAGTCTATGGTGGTCTTTCAGGGACAGGTTGAAAATGTCAATGAAGGCACTTGCCAGTTGGTCTGTGCATGTTCAGAGCACACGTCCTGGTAATCTGTCTGGCCCTGCGGCCTTGTGAATGTTGACCTGTTCAAAGGGCTTACTCACATCGGCTACGGCGCACGTGATCACAGAGTCATCCGGAACAGCTGGTGCTCTCATGCATGCTTCAGTGTTGCTTGCCACCCAAGCATTCCTAGAAGTAATTTTATTTGTCTGGTAGGCTCGTGTATCTGGGAAGCTTGCGGCTGGGCTTCCCTTTGTAGTCCTTAATAGTTTTCAAGCCCTTCCACATCCGATGAGTGTCAGAGCCGGTGAAGTAGGATTCAATCTTAGTCCTGTATTTAAGTTTTGCCTGTTTGATGGTTCATCTGAGGGCATAGCAGGATTTCTTATAAGCGTCTGGATTACAGTCCCGCCCCTTGAAAGCGGCAGTGCGGCTGTTTCCTGTAATCCATGGCTTCTGGTTGGGGTATGTACGTACGGTCACTGTGGCGACAAAGTCATTGATGCACTTGTTGATGAAGCCGGTGACTGATACTCCTCAATGCCATCGGATGAGTCCCAGAATATATTCCAGATAGTGCTAGCAAAACAGTCCTGTAGTTTAGCATCTGCGTCATCTGACCTCTTCCGTATTGAGCGAGTCACTGGTGCTTCTTGCTTTGGTTTTTGCTTGTAAGCAGGAATGAGGAAGATATAATAATGGTCAGATTTGTGAAATGGAGGGCGAGGGAGAGCTTTGTACGCGTCTCTGTGTGTGGAGTAAAGGTGGTCTTGAGTTTCTTTTCTTCCTCTGATGGCACATGTAACACACTGATAGGTAAAACGGATTTAGGTTTCCCTAAAGTCCCCAGCCACTATGAGTGCCGCCTCTGGATGAACATTTTCTTGTTTGCTTATGGCCTTATACAGCCCATTGAATGCGATATTAGTGCCAGCATCAGTTTGTGGTGGTAAATAGACTGCTACGAAAAATATAGATGAAAACTCTCTCGGTAAATAGTGTGATCTACAGCTTGTATATCACGAGATACTCTACCTCAGGCGAGCAAAACCTTGAGACTTCCTTGATATTAAATCTTGCACACCAGCTGTTATTGACAAATAGACATAGACCGCCGTCCCATGTCTACCGGAGGCAGCTGTTCTGTCTTGCCGATGCACGGAAAACATAGCCAACTGTATATTAGCCATGTCGTGGTTCAGCCACAACTCGGTGAAACGGAGCTCATCTTGAACGGAGCTCATCCAGTTTATTCTCCAATGATTACATGTTGGCCAATAGGACAGATGGTGGAGGCGGACTACCCACTCGCCGACAAATTCTCACAAGGCACCCGGACCTGCGTCCCCTGTATCGGTGTCTTTTCTTCATGTGAATGACGGCGATTTGGGCCTGGTCCGGTATCTGCAGTAAAACCTTCACAGCGGACTCGTTAAATAAATAATCTTTGTCCAGTTTGAGGAGAGTAATCTCTGTTCTGATATCAAGAAGCTCTTTTCGGTCATAAGAGACGGTGGCAGAAACATTGTGTATAAAATAAGTTACAAACAACGTGAAAAAACACACAAAGTAGCACAATTAGTTAGGAGCCCACAAAATCTCTTCCGGCGCCATTATTATTATTGTTATTATTTATTGAAAAGGAAAAGCTGCAACTTTACTCGTTTTCTTTTTAAATTATGATCACAATTTTTTGGTTGCACCAATTTGAAGCCAATGATGAGTGTGTGAATAGTGCGACAAAGAGGTGCTTTTAATGCAATAGATTGGTTAACATATACAAACAAAAAGACAACTGTTTCAAGTAGCCTAAAAATATTTTAATCCCAAAGTTTTCTGTCTGACTGTCCGCAACTGCCCGCATGAAAAATTCTGACTGCAACGCAATGATTTCTGTTGGGGACTTCAGCTCTCTATCGTCTCCTTGTGATGGCAACAAATATTGTCAGATATGTCTCTACTCTCCTTGTATTGGCAGATGGACCCTAAGTCTTAGATTCTGCTACAGCTGAGACCGGATGAAGCAAAACTGAGTAGCATATACAGTATATCTTTACAATGGCTATAAAAGGGGAAATGAGGCAACGTGAGACTTAATATGCAGTACGCAGGCAGCTGCTGCTAGCAGAATAAACAAGGGGGAAGAGATAAATGGAATAGTTTGTGTGTGTGTGTGTGTGTGTGTGTACGTGTATGTGTGTGTTCACCACCATATACCATCCTCATTGGTTCAGCTGTCCTTGTACAATCATTTATATCATTCAGCAAAACTAAACTGAAGAACTGAGCTGTAAGGAAGCACAATGTATCCAATTTCCCTGGCTGCCTGAGGGGAATTCAATTCAAGACAAAAATGGTCAGAAACGGTGGAGAAACGGAAGACTGTAAAGATAGGAAATGTTGGTATCCCCAAGTGAGAGTTCCTGGCCATGTCAGTCAGAATGTATAGGGGTAAATTAAATCAAAAGGTGTAGTCTCCAGACGAACACTGTCCAATGATTTCACAGCTAATCGGCCAACTCATCCAGCCAGGTAGAACTCTCTCACACACACCCACACACTTCCACACACACACACACCCACACACACCACACACACTCATGTTGTCCTCTCCCTCCAGTGACGTTCGGACCCAGACTTGGTCATGAAGAAAATCTCCACAGTGTTAACAGAACCGGCTCTCTGTGGCAGGTAATGAGCCACAGTCTAATTCTCATTGGTTCAGCTGGCTAGATCAGTCAGCCGCTCTCTCGCTGCACACGCTCAGATGTGGCTCTGCTCTGGGTGAGGTGAGTGTATATTCGGGACATCACACACACACACACACACACACACACACACACACACACACACACACACACACACACACACACACACACACACACACACACACACACACACACACACACACACACACACACACACACACACACCTTCCTAATAGACAAAATACAAATACATTACATTACACACTATCACACACACTGCACACAGACAGGAACACACACGACAAACAATCACTTTCCCCTCCTAAACCAGGTCAGTAATGGCAACGCTCAGAGAAGCAGACTGTTGAGAGTTTTTAACTGTAACAATCTATTGTAGTGATGGATACACACACACAAACTACCAACACACACTGATAGCAAGTTTCTAAAGGATGCTAAAACCTGTCCATTCATCTTTGCAGAAGTGCAGACCAACTGGTCAACATTCTCCTCAAGGCTAAATACCTTTATGGTTATAGAACTGTAGCAATCAATGCTAAGAGTAGACACGGGTCTGCTCTCTGATAAGTCCTGCCTACAGAACCTTGACCCAGTGTTCTGCCTAGGGAGAGGAAGAACAAACAGATTGAGAGAGAGAGGACAGAGAGAGAAAGGGGAGAAAGTGATCACCTTATCGAAGTTCATGAAATAATAAAAGGTGGTGAGAGAAAGGGAAAGAGAGCTTTAAAAAATATATTTTTATTATTTTTATTGGCCCAATAATTAAATAATTAAAACAGAAACTTTACTTCATTTTAACAGACCTATTGAGTTATAACCAAGCCCCCTTCCCCATCCACTGTACATAGAAATCTATGGGGAGAGGACGAACAAAAAGAGAGACACAGAGAGAGAGAGAGACAGAGAGAGAGAGAGAGAGAGAGAGAGAGAGAGAGAGAGAGAGAGAGAGAGAGAGAGAGAGAGAGAGAGAGAGAGAGACAGAGAGAGAGAGAGAGAGAGAGAGAGAGAGAGAGAGACAGAGAGAGAGAGAGAGAGACAGAGAGAGAGAGAGAGAGAGAGAGAGAGAGAGAGAGAGAGAGAGAGAGAGAGAGAGAGAGAGAGAGAGATAGGGATAGGGCAGTTGAAGAGATGATGTATGGCTGCCCACTAATCTAAAGCCCATGGGCTTCATTTATCAATAACACGTAGGCACAAATCTTTCCGTAAACCATGCGTGGGATAATTTCCCGCAAAGTGTGAGACTTATCAACATGAACGTTTGCTTGAGAGTGTTCATAAATGTACGCACAGCCATGACCATGCATACGCACAGTGACAAGTGGTGGAATAAGGGAACTGCTTGTCAAGCGTATGGGGAAAATATATGTTGAACATTTGTGAGAGTAATAACTCAATAATTTTCAATTTCCTTGTATTTCCATTGAGAATTCCTGCAACATATCTTGACAGGTTATCTCATTTCATCAGTGCATTTGTTACCATATAAAGTAGAGTAATTAACTCAGAGGCACGTCATCGAACAGCAACATATACAATTTCCATACACCATTGCACACCAGGTTGAAGTTAAGAGGGTTTCTTTGCCATGATGCCATCAATGGGTTCCCACATACAAATTAAGCAATAGACGGCACCCACATCACCTTGAAAGCTAGTTTTTATTTTACCCTTATTTTACCAGGTAAATTGACTGAGAACGAATTCTCATTTACAGTAACAACCTGGGGAATACTTACAGGGGAGCGGAGGGAGGAAGAATGAGCCAACTGACTCTCTGTGACCACAGGACACCCGTATAACCCTTGTGTGGTGTTCGGGTCTGTGGGACCCAATTTCAATGTTTACTAAAATAAAAATTATACAAATAATATTTTTTTCAACCTGAGAGTCATTGGTCTTTTTTGTGCATTGAATGCACACTGTGCACCCCCCTACACATTTATATTACATATGTGGTGTTCGGGTCCACTGGACCCGAGGGCAATAAAAGTGTGGAAAAGTGTGTAGATGAAAATAAATAAAAACTAAACAAAAATGTTTGCTCTGTGCCTTCACTCTGTCTTCCTCCTCCCTGGGCCTGCTGTTTCAACATAGCACGAAGAACCTGTCTGTCTCTCTGCCTGCCTGCCTGTCTCCCGCTTTTCTCACACTTTTTACCTTTTGTAGTGTGTGAAACTACACATTGTTATTACAATACATTATTTTGATACAAAAATCTGTATTTTCCCCACACTACCACAGCCAGGTGCAAATTGGGGGAGAGACACAACAAATAAATTGCTTTTCATGTGTGGCTCTTTATCACAATCAATCGGTATGGCAAAAATAATTGCTGCACAGAAATAATTTAGAAATAATTAGAAATTATTTTTCCAGAGAAAGAAGCTTGTGTGGAAGGAACGTCTTCCACTTTGGAAGATTAAGAATTTTCAGAACATGAGGATCATGTCTCTGTCAATTCAGAGTCTGACAGTGAGTTGGAAGAAAAGTATGAGATTGACCCTCAGCCAGCCCCAGGACCAGCCCGTCAGCAGCCAGCCCCAGGACCAGCCGTCAGCAACCAGAATACATTTCTTGTTAACTGCCATTTCTTCCTTAACTATAGACTTAAGAAGAAAGTTAAGCAAAGTTGCTATTCCTCAATAAAGTTATTGGAAATGTTCTTAAGGTTTTTCCTAAGTTTCTTCCTAAGAAAAAAGTTAAGAAGAAATGGGATTCTTGAAAATAATGCTTTAGGACTTCTTCTTGGAAATGCATTTAACTTTAGGACAGCTAAACCCTTGTCTTGAGACGAATGGATACTTTTGTAAACATGAACGTTTTCTTGCACCACAGACACAGTTATGGATATTTAAATACAGCAAGAAAACAAATTAAACGTGCATTATCTAGCTTGCTAGTAAATAACAATATATTACAATATTCTAGAAGTTTTAAATAGCTAGCGTTATCTATTCAATTTGCCATGAAGAACTTGGCTAACTGGACCACTTAGCGAATTTTGCAGTTCGTTCCAGTCACTGGCAGCAGAGAACTGGAAGGAAAGGCGGCCAAAGGAGGAATTGGCTTTGGGGGTGACCAGTGAAATATACCTGCTGGAGCGCGTGCTGCGGGTGGGTGCTGCTATGGCGGGGCTTTACCTAGCAAAAACTTGTAGATGACCTGGAGCCAGTGGGTTTGGCAATGAGTATGAAGCGGGGGCCAGCCAATGAGAGCGTACAGGTCGCAGTGGTGGGTAGTTCAGCTAACGTTAGTCTGGCTATAATCTGTGAAAAATAACGTTTTTTTTGTGTGTGTGTATAAAGGGTTTGCGAGCCAAGTAAAACATTTTTATTCTCGAGACATAAAGCAAAAAAATAAATGTAATAAAATGTAAATATCAACACTTTATTATAGTGGGCCAAATCCTATCATCCCTGTCACATACGCGTATTTATTAGTTTCAAGGACGTCACTAATGTCAATGCCACATAAGAAGATATTTACGAAGTTCTTAAGAAAAATATTAACAAAATTCCTAAGAAAACTACGAATTCCTAAGAACATTTTGAGGAATTGCATTTACGAACTCTTATGAACTTCTTATTTTTTGTCTTAAGCAGCTTCTTAAGTTTTTTCGTAAGTAATGTTTTGTGAATCCGGACCCAGATCATGAGCAGCCTGCAGGAGGAGAAATATGGATGTAAAAAAATTGTGAAATTGAATGGTCTTCTTGCCTAAGGAATCAGCCACCCCGCATGGCTGCCAATGTGATAAGGATGCAACCAGGGCCGACGCGGATGGCGGTTACTCATGTGCAGGACATAAAGTCTTCTTTTGAACTGTTCATCCCAGACACCATCCAAAAAATCATTCTGGACCACTAATTTGGAGGGAAGGCATGTTTTTGGAGAGAGATGGAAGGAGATGGACCAAACTCATTTACATGCATACTTGTGGGATGCACAAACTGGCAGATAACTTTTCTGTGAAACAATGCCTCTGGAAAACTTCCACATTATTTCCAGGATTATCTGCTTCGATAACCGAGACCAGTTCGGCGGCAGAGAGACAAGCTGGTGTGGGAGTTAATGTTACATATAGGGACAGATGTAATCCTCCACAGGAGGAGAAATGACACTTGGTGCATCTGCTAGCTTTGATGAGGACAACATACATGTGTTCATCAGACCACAGGAGGAGAAGATGACACTTGGTGCATCTGCTAGCTTTCGCTGTAAAACATTTTAAAAATCGGAAATGATGGCTGGATTCACAAGATGTCTATCTTTCATTTGCTGTATTGGACTTGTGATTTCATGAAAATTATATTATATGATATCCCTGTCCCGTTAGGCTAGGCTATGCTAGTCAGCTTTTTTGATGAGGAGGATCCCGGATCCGGGAGGGTGATGAAGTAGAGGTTAAAAAAGGTATGAAACAGTTGGGTCCAAGTGAAAGGAAGCCAGACGTGGTACCATCTGAACCACTGCACCCGAGTCCCAACGGAGAGAAGGACACAACCATATAGAGATGAGGACACAGAGGATGCTGATTCACCAGGCAGGAGCCCAGAAGGAGCAGGAGCAGCGGAAGCGATCGAGACGCCAGGGAGGAGCCAAGGGGGGGCACACGGGGGGTGTGGCGAGTTCAGGTAGGAGACCTGCGCCAACTTCCCGTGCTTACCGTGAGGAGCCGAAGATGGAACCAGAGATAGTCGGGGTGGAATTGGAGGTGAGCAAGGGGAGTGAAACAGAGACTGTGAAGGAATTAATGGGGAAATTGGAGGAGAGTGAAATGAGGGAGTTGCTGTGTTGGTGCATGAGACACGACATTAGCCCGACGGAGCGTGTCCGGGATTAGATGTTACCTGAGTCAGCTCTCCATACTCGTCCTGAGGTGCGTGCTAACCGTCTGGTAATGACAGTGCCAGTCCCACGCACCAGGCCTCCTGTGCGCCTCCCTAATCCTGCACCTCCTGTGGCAGCCCCACGTACTAGCTCTCCTGTGGCAGCCCCACGCACCAGCTCTCCTGTGGCAGCCCCTCGCACCAGTCCTCCACGAACCAGGCCTCCAGTTCCAGCACCCCGCACTCGCCTTGAGGTACGTGTCCCCAGCCCAGTACCACCAGTGCCAACACCACGCACCAGGCTTCCTGTGCGCCTCCAGGGTCCAGTATGCCCTGTTCCTGCTCCCCGCACTAGCCTTGAGGTGCGTTCTCGTTGCTTTGGCCACCTCGTAGGGTCCTTCTCTCCTCGGTTGATCCCACTTCCTCCGGAACACTCGAACGTAGACTAGATCTCCTGGTATCACTGGGAGAGGTCCTTCTGGTCCCCTTGGATCATCAGACGTGGAACCTCTGGTCCTGGTTCAGGTTTCTGCCTTCTTTCTGTGAGGCATTCAGGCTTAGAGACTTATGGCCTCTGTTCTATGATTACACCATACACCCTCTTACTTCCATCACTCATCACACAACAAACTGACATTCCAGCTGAAGCTGGCGAACCCCTCTCCTTCTGGATTCTAAACATAAGACTTGGAAAGCAAAAAACAAAACATAACAGTATTGACAATGTGATGTGTTATGCATAAATATATTCATGAATACCGAAATCTGAGATCATGACAATTCCCACTCTCTCTTCACCTGACTCTATGCCTCCAGGATACTTTTCTGCTGGACTCCACAACAATAAAAGCCCTAAAAAGGCTTCCTCATGCTTCCATCCAGTCTTCCCCTTTCATATGGATGAAGAGAGGAGGACCAAGGCGCAGCGTGATAGTAATACATTCTTATATTTATTAAACAAAACAAAGAACACTTAAACAAACTATACAAAACAACAAAACGAACGTGAAGCTAAATACGAAAAGCGCAGACACAGGCAACTTACACATAGACAATAACCCACGAAATCCCTAAAGAATATGGCTGCCTAAATATGGTTCCCAATCAGAGACAATGATAAACAGCTGCCTCTAATTGAGAACCAATCTAGGCAACCATAGACATACAAACACCTAGACTAGAACAAAACACATAAATCCCCCATGTCACACCCTGACACAACCAAAATAATAAAGAAAACAAAGATAACTAAGGCCAGGGCGTGACAAAGAGCCTGTGACAACTACAACGACAACAATAGTGGCAGTTGCTGCAAAAAGTACAGTAGTTACCACCAGGGTACCATCCACTGCTATTACCAAGCAGTCCACTGTACCCACAAAGAAACCTGAAGCATCAGAACCACGAGGGTTTTTTACTGACATTTGGAATTTTCTGACAAACACTAACAATCTGCCTCGAGAAAAGGACATTGTGACTCCAACTGATGCTTTAACCCCAGAACTATACAAGGACAACTCATTGGAGAAATTAGTGGGAAATTAATGGTATGAATGGGCTCAATACAGGGCATTAAAATTAAAGCTGACAAATTGCTTACAATGTGCACCCTTTCCGCTGACAGAATTAGTGGTGGTACCAAGTCCTTGTGATTTTAAAAATAACTTTTGGCATTTGAGTAGACCAGAAAGGCCTTATTGCCCAGCTGAATGTTTGTCATATTTGGGTAATCCATATTATCATCGATATTACAACCAAACTGGCTGGGGAAAGTGGTGTAAAGAATTGGATATACGGGTGGAAGTACAGAAGCTAGAGGTCCCATAAGAGGTGATCCGCCTGTGGTAATTAACCCTGTACCTGGAAACCCTGGCCATTATACCAATAAGTATGGAAAGCCGTGCAATGCTGTCAGAGGACCTCTTGACTGTCCCTTTGGTAATCCGAACTGTCTTTATGGGGTGACTCGGGGAGGTGGTTATGCATGCCACGACTTTCGTTAGGATGGTTTGCCCGTTTATGTTAGAATACCAAATTCTGATGAATGTCTACTTGTGCATGTCAACAAAAAATGTAATTTGCGTGGCCGTTGCAAGTGGTGCACAAAAGAACGTGAGGACGGTAATTACCATCATCCAGAACCTTTTTTCTGTGCTGTGTGTCAAAGAGGGGATTGTCTTGTCTGTCAGGGTGAGGAATGTGCTCCTATGTAATGATTTGTAGTATATCTGTCTAGCCTAATGCTTTGTGTTATTTTGTGTTTGTTTGGGTTTTTATATATATATCTATAAATATAGATTTTCTTTTAATTGAAGTTAGTTTTGCCTTCTAAAATTAGGAGCATTTTAAACATGTTAGGTAACAGTGGGAATTCCAAGTGTCTACGGACCAAGTCCTTAATCTTCTAACAAGGGTTGTTATCTTTGATAGTACTTTGTTGGAGAGGTGTCTGCAAGGCAGGATCGTGTTGAAATGTTTGATTTTAGAATGATGTCTTGTTAATTTTATTTTTGAAACTGCATGAAGGCTTTTACTTTTCATTGTATTATTTTCTCTATTTCACATAACTGAGATAACCTCAGGCAAGGCTACGTACTACATGCTCTTTGCTTCTTCACAATATAATGATTGATTATAAGCGTTTTATTTTTTACCGACTAGATCTTTTACTCCTATCTATGTTATTGTTTGGAGATGTTTGGCCTAGTTGGGTTTTGTAAGTGTTTTATGTTTCCAATTGGATATTTTACTCCTATCTGTGTTGATGTTTTGGAGATGTTTGGTCCAGTTGATTTGTAAGCTTTTCACATTTGATAATCTTTTTGTCCACTGTTGGTATTGGCCTCCACCCTCTTGGTGTCCATTTAGTGTAGTTTGTGGGACTAATTAGTCCCAGAGGAGGGATTTGTGGGAGTTAATGTTACATATAGGGACAGATATAATACTAAAGAAGCGTGAACAGACCACAGGAGGAGAAGATGACACTTGGTGCATCTGCTAGCTCTGACGAGGGAAGTACAAAGGCCAAAGACATAGGCCCATAGGACAGCTGGACATACCAAAGTTAGAGGGACACACAAAGGAGGGTGCCAGCCAATTGACCAACAGATGGAGTATAGGCATAATAAATATATTATTTTAGGACATGAAAGGGTCCCACCACCATTATAACCTAACCGAAAGCAGATGTGGGCGTTAACAAGCAAGCTCTGAGATGAAAAGAAAATAATTGAGAAAGGTCAAGGGAAGCTATTTTCATATAGAGGGGGGGACTTTATACGTTATGCAAAGACAGAGTCCTATAAAGGCAGGACTCTGTAATATGAGAATTTAGTCTCTTTACATGGAGGGGCTCGGCTCTGTTACGTTTGTGATAGGGTCCTTCCATGGAAGGGCTCATTTTTGCTACTTTGTATTAAAGTCTATATTGAATTCACAGGTTCTTGTAAGAGTGTTATATTTCTGAGACGATTTTCCACCACACTGGCTGCAATCAGGTCAGTGTTGGACAAGTGGGTGGTTTTACAAACCTGGGCCCAATGTTACTGTCGAAGAGCAGCTTATGCTATTTAGGGGCCGCTACCCCTTCAGGCAGTACATACGGTCTAAATCCGCAAAATATGTTTGCAGAATCAAGATCTGGGCTGCCTGTGATGCTGCATCATCATATGCGTGGAACTTGCATGTGTATATGGGGGAAGCCAGATGGAGGAGCTCCTGAGAAGAACCAAGGGATGCAGGTTGTCCTGGACGTGACACAGGGACTATATGGTCACAACATCACATGCAATAACTTTTTTACTTCACACAAGCTGGGACAGGAGCTCCTCAAGAGGAAGATGACGATGGTAGGAACAGTACGAAAAAAATAAGCTCCAACCTCTGCTGTTGAATACACAGAACAGGCCTATCAATTCCTCTAAGTTTGTGTTCACGGCCGACACCTCCCTAGTGTCCTACATGCCAAAGAAAGGCAAACATGTGGTACTCATGAGTACGCTGCATAGGGATGGGAGAATCTGTGGCCAGGAACATCAAAAACCAGAAATCATAAAGGATTACAATGCCACAAAAGGAGGGGTGGACAATTTAGACAAGCTGGTGACTGGCTACAGCTGAAAAAATAAGAACCCTACGCTGGCCACTTGTGATATTCTTCAACATCTTGGCGAACAACACGTTTGTCATCTGGTTGGAGTTGAACCCAGATTGGAACAGAGGGAAGCTCCAGAGAAGAGAGATATTTCTCGAGAAGCTGGGCAAGGCATTGGTTAGACCTCAAATCCAGAGGAGGCAACATATCCCAAGGACCCCAGCTTCTGTCCCAAATCACTACCCCGGGGCATTGGGATATTATTATTTTTTTGACCAGAGGAATGAGTGCCTCCTAATGGCCCTCTAACACCAATTCCAGCAGCATCTGACTGTTGCCTACTCATTTGAAGTATATTTGGAATTGCTAAAGCAACTTGAATTGTCCTAATGGTCCTCTCTTTGTAACTATGTTTTTATTTTTACTGGTCAAGCCACAACTGAGCGAGCCAAATAAAACCTTTTGGTTGTACTCAATCTCTGACACTAGCACCTCTATTTCAATTTCGGAAAAGTGTTCTATTCGTAGTTTTTTTTATTGAGCCATTGTATTTCATGGTATGGTGTTGTATTTTCTCCATAGGCTTAAAATGAATGACCATATATGGTTAATTAGGGCAGTTTCAAAATGCAAATAGCCAAGGTTGTGCACTGAGAACAATTGGTATTTATCAATGATTATCTCCTACTGGCGTGCATATCACAATTGTTGGAATGTTTGATAAATCACACCTTTTCTATGAATACAAAACATTATACATTTTGTTTGTAAGTAGTATTTTAGAATAGTTTATATGCAATAATTATAAATGAGGCCCCATGAGTTTATTGGACCAGACATAAATTATTACTGTACCTGAATTTACTGTAACCTGAACCATGAAATATTCCTTACAGTCTACTGTATATCGTGAAGTGTACCATCTACAACTCACTTCAGACAATTCTGTTATTTAAAACAGTATGTATAAAAACATGTTTCATCTTCAATATATTCACCTCAATTCAATTCAATCCAGTTCATAACTTTAGTAGAGTGTGTTTAAATAACTGAGGGTGAAAGGGAAGCAGGCAGACAGAGAGAGTAAAAGTGAGGAGTGCAGTGAGAGAGAGAGAGGGAGAGTTAAAGTCCACTTAATTATCTCCACCACCATTAGTCAATATCTGTATGTTGGCTGTCTTTATTGGCCTGTAGTAAATGTCTTGACCAGCTCCCGTGATAAGACCTGATTTCACTGCAATTATGTTATTGATTAGACAAATGTACACCAGCCAGGGTTGCCTCCACAGTTAGAAGTCTGAGCAAACACCAACTGAATGCCTAAGCATACAGCAAACATTAACCCACACACAAACGCACATTCTGTATATGTGTACTGTAGTGGAGGGGGTCGAGAGCTTCAAGTTCCTCGGTGTCCACATCATTTAAGGAATTAGCATTATCATATCATCCTCAAAAATGTCTACAGATGCACCACTGAGAGCATCTTGACTGGCTGCATCACCACTTGATACGGCAAATGCTTGGCATCCGATCGCAAGGAGCTACAGAGGGTCGTGTGTACGGCCCAGTACATCAATGGGGCTAAGCTCCCTGCCATCCAGGACCTCTATACCAGGCGGTGTCAGAGGAATGCCCTAAAAATTGTCAAGGACTCCAGCCACCCAAGTCATAGTCTGTTCTCTCTCCTACCGCACTGCAAGCGGTACCGATGTACCAACGGGACCCTGAACAGCTTCTACCCCAAGCAATACGACTGCTAAATAGTTAATTTAATAGTTAACCAAATAGCTACCCGGACTATCTGCATTGACCCTTTTTGCAATAACTCTTTTGACTCATCACATACGCTGCTGCTAATGTTTATTGTCTGTTCTGTGCGTAATCACTTTATTCCTAGTTACAGTGCCTTCGGAAAGAATTCGGTCCCCTTTACTTTTTCCACATTTTGTTACGTTACACCCGTAAATAAAAAGCATCCTCAGAAATCTACACACAATTACCCATAATGACAAATCGAAAACAGGTTTTAGACATTTTTGCAAATGTATTAAATATTAAAAACTGAAAAAAAGTATTTACATAAGTATTCAACCTCTTTGCTATGAGACTCAAAATTGAGCTCAGGTGCATCAACCTGTGGTAAATTCAATTGATTGGAAGTTATTTGGAAAGGCACACACCTGTCTATTTATGGTCCCACAGTTGACAGTGCATGTCAGAGCCATGAGGTAGAAGGAATTGTCCGTATAGCTCCGAGACAGGATTGTGTAAAGGCACAGACCTGGGGAAGGGTACCAAAAAACGTCTGCAGCATTAAAGATCCCCAAGAACACAGTGGCCTCCATCATTCTTAAATGGATGAAGTTTGGAACCACCAAGACTCTTCCTAGAGTTGGCCGTCAAAACTGAGCAATCGGGGGAGAATGGCCTTGGCCAGGGAGGTGACCAAGAATATGATGGTCACTCTGACAGAGCTCCAGAGTTCCTCTGTGGAGATGGGAGAACCTTCCAGAAGGACAATCATCTCTGCAGCACTCCACCAATCAGGCCTTTATGGTAGAGTGGCCAGACGGAAGCCACTCCTCAGTAAAAGGCGCATGACAGCCCGCTTGAAGTTTGCCAAAAGGAACCTAAAGACTCTCAGACCATGAGAAACAAGATTATCTGGTCTGATGAAACCGAGATCAACTCTTTGGCCTGAATGCCAAGTGTCACTTATGGAAAAAACCTGGCACCATCCCTATGGTGAAGCATGGTGGTGGCAGCATCATACTGTGGGGATGTTTTTCAGCGGCAGGGACTGGGAAACTGAGGTAAAGTACAGAGAGATCCTTGATAAAAACCTGCTCCAGAGCTCTCAGGCCCACAGACTGGGGCGAAGGTTCACCTTCCAACAGGGCAACGACCCAAAGCACACAGCCATGACAATGCAGGATTGGCTTTGGGACAAGTCTCTGAATGTCCTTGAGTAGCCCAGCCAGAGCCCGGACCTGAACCCGATCGAACATCTCTGGAGAGACATGAAAATAGCTGTGCAGCAACGCTCCCCATCCAACCTGACAGAGCTTGAGAGGATCTACAGAGAAGAATGGGAGAAAATCCTCAAATACAAGTGTGCCAAGCTTGTAGTGTCATACCCAAGAAGACTTAAGCCTGTAATCGCTGCCAAAGGTGCTTCAACAAAGTACTGAGTAAAGGGTCTGAATACTTACGTAAATGTAATATTTCAGTTTTCTACAAACCTGTTTTTGCTTTGTCATCATGGGGTATTGTGCGTAGATTGATGAGGGGAAAAAACGATTTAATCAATTTTAGAATAAGGCTGTAACGTAACAAAATGTGGAAAAAGTCAAGAATACTTTCCCGAATGCACTGTATATGTACATATCTAACTCAATGACCTCGTATCCCAGCACATAGACTCGGTACTGGTACCCTGTGTACATATAAGTTATCTTTACACAATGTGTATTTATTCTTCATGTTATTATTTTTCTATTATTTCTATTTTATTCTCTCTGCATTGTTGGGAAGTAACCGTAATTAAGCAGTTCCCTGTTAGTCTAATCCTGTTGTTTATGAAGCATGTGACAACTAAAATTTGATTTGAGTTGACATTTACTTACTCACACACATACACACACGCGCGCGCACACACACACACTTATTAACCCTTTCCCTGGCTCCCAGCTCCTATATAACACAGGGCATGCACTCTAGCCTTGACTCATTGATAAACCCACAGTAACAACCCCAGGTCGTGTCGCTAATCGCTTTATGGTGGCCCCGTAGAGTTTTACTGCACAGCAGATCCCCTGGCTACAGCACAGACAATGGCTCTGTCCCGAATGGAACCTTATTACCTATGCTGTGCACTACTTTTCACCAGGACCCATAGTGCTTTGGTCAAAAGTAGTGCACTATATAGGGAATATACTGATACTGGCTATATTTGTCTGTGAATGTTATCTTAGCCCTGGGTGCTGTACCAATGCTGTAAACAGTCATATAGAACCTTCCAGAGAAGTCATTTACAGTATAATACTGAGGGAGGGAAGGGCTGGAGAGGGAGTATGGTACTACCTGCTGGGTGAGACATTGAAACAGAGTGGATGTAATTATAAAGGAAATGTTCTACCATGTGTACTTTATCTATTGCATGTAGAAGTGATGCACATGAATGTATGTACATGCACATCTTTTCCCCTGTTTTTAATGAACTGCACTAAGTCAAATTCCTAACAACTTCTGTTGGTATGGAAATAAATGTTGAATCAGAATCCAATTGTCAGTCATATCCTGACCATAAAATACCTTCTAAAAATATGCAAGATCCACAATTTTCACAAAAACAAATTTATTCTGATATGAGTTTGAAGGGAAGATATAGTATACTGTACACCCACAATACACACACCCTCTAGCACAATAAACATGCATTTTCAGAGTACTCATACACATCAATATTGGAATTTGTACACACCAATTGGTACACACACAGAAACAATGGAGAGAGAGAGAGAGAGAGAGAGAGAGAGAGAGAGAGAGAGAGAGAGAGAGAGAGAGAGAGAGAGAGAGAGAGAGAGAGAGAGAGAGAGAGAGAGAGAGAGAGAGAGAGAGAGAGAGAGAGAGAGAGAGAGAGAGAGAGAGAGAGAGAGAGAGAGAGAGAGAGAGAGAGAGAGAGAGAGAGAGAGAGAGAGAGAGAGAGAGAGAGAGCAGACAGACAGACAGACAGACAGACAGACAGACAGACAGACAGACAGACAGACAGACAGACAGACAGACAGACAGACAGACAGACAGACAGACAGACAGACAGACAGACAGACAGACAGACAGACAGACAGACAGACAGACAGACAGACAGACAGACAGACAGACAGACAGACAGACAGACAGACAGACAGACAGACAGAGACTGAATAGGTGCTATTCATTATCTATAATGAAACTAAGGGACATTACAATTACAATACCTCACAGTGTAAAATATACATAGGGGAATAGAAATACAGGAACATAAAAGAGTTGTCAGTAGAATACCACCAAGAGATCATTCCTCCCTCACTTTAAATACACTTATTCTTCAGCCTGACTAGGATTAGCCTGACACTGGGCTTCAGCATATGATCAACCCTACTTACAGTAAATGACCACTTAAGACTTATAATGAATGTGAGTGTACTATAACACAATTCACTTCTACCTCAGGGCTCTACTAGTAAATGACATCATAGGCTGAATGTGAATGTACAGTAGTACAGTCCAATTGAGTAGAACAAGGCACAAAGCTCTGCCAGTGGCCTAAGAAATAAGGACCTCTTATCTCTGTATCAGATCAAATAACATACAGCAGATCACTGTCCAAAGAAACACTGAGAGTCCCTGAATAGCATTGAGAAGCACTCTTCCTCTCCACTGTAGTGAAGAGTCAACAGACCCAGCTCAATTAGACAAGCATCATTCATGTCAGAGTCAGACACAATTCACAATGTTGTGTTAACAGCCCATCCACAGAGCAAGGGTCAACTGCTGTTCACATTGTGGTGAGAGGGAATCACATCATCTACAATGGAGATATGACAGCAGTGAGTGCAAACCAACCAGACAAATTAAAATGGAATGGATACTATCAGAGTACCAAGTCTAGATAACACAGCACCTGCCATCGGGTCAAAGCGAACATACATTGGCTAACAGTAACATCCATTTGATGTGATGCTGTTAGGCTTGATGGGATAAAAGTACAAAGAGAGCGAGATGGAGAAAGAGATAGAGAAAGAGAGCAATAAAGATATGAAAGACAGCTACAACCACCTTTAGGCCTGAAAAACCTAACGACCTTAGAAAACTCTAACTCAACAATAAAGTGTCTCATCCTCTGGTCTCCCACTTCTCTCCTCTATGGCTGCCTGGTGTGGGGCCAACTTACAGCTATGCCTGAAAGTAATTTCCTGTAAATTGGTGTTACAGAGGCTGCCATGTCAAATGACTCATGTCAAGAGCTCAGTATGCATCACTCTTCCCAGAACCCTTTTCTACCCCTCCATCCCTCCTCCCCCACAATCACCACCACCTATCATTAGACAACATGTCATGTAGCCAGCCCTAAGCAGCACAGCTCAGGAAGGATATAGCCATGATGCATTCACCAGAGAGAGGTATCCCGGGGAGGGAGTGAAGATGGAAGGATATGAGGGGCTCTGGGAGTGAACAGTCAGAACAGGCCTCAGTAGAGAAGTAGCGCTGTTGGTGTCCTGAGGTGCACATCTATAATAACATGCTGTGTTTAACCAGGACCCTCGCATGCGTGCACACACACACACACACACAGATACATGCACGTACGCAAACACACACACAAAGAACCCTCACTGTTGTTTCATGCTGCTTCACTAGGAGAGATAAAGCCCATTAAATAACACTGATTGTGGGATAAAAAGAGGAGCGAGAGGAGAGTGAGAGAGAGAGAAAGAAGGAGAGACTGAGTTACAGCTAGTGTTGTGCTATCTTGATATGGCCCAGTAGAAAAATACTGTTTGTTAAGATGTATGGAACATTTTTAAAAGCATCTAAAGAAAAAACAGACAGACAGACAGACAGACAGACAGACAGACAGACAGACAGACAGACAGACAGACAGACAGACAGACAGACAGACAGACAGACAGACAGACAGACAGACAGACAGACAGACAGACAGACAGACAGACAGACATTTCTGATAGACTGCCGCCTCAGGGCCTGCCATGTACTCCGTTAGAGGCCGGTATGGGCGTGGGCCTTATACAATACAGAAGCTGTTACCATGTTAATTAAGTGACAGTCAGAAGATATGGATTATGGACCCAGGGCTAGACGCAGCTAAGGCACCGGTACCATGACGATGGGATATGACAACCCTGTGAATAGACTGTTTAAGCTGCTGAGAGACCGGGACTAAGTGTTCAAGTAAAATGGTGGACTGACGTTGGACTGAGCACATTGTGACTTTCCACGTCATTGTGCAGGCCGTCATTGTAAATAGGAATTAATTCCTAATTGTTTTGCCTAGTTAAATAAATGTTCAATAAAAGTTAAATGAAGAAATATAAACTGCAAACGATGTCGAATAAAAAACACTTCCAATGTCTGACTGACGGATTTTACATGTCAAGCGTGTGATGCATTCACTCCATAATTACCGAACAATAACAGACAGACAGTCATGCAAACAGTAGAAAATATACTTTTTTACAACAAAAGCGTACTTCCTATTATTATTTTTAGGCGTTGGTTGATCAAGCTGTATGGCGTTAGAAAACTAAAGAGATTAGGCCTGCCTGCATGCTAGCGGTTAGCGCTTGTTTAAAAGCTCTTTCCAGGTGACATGTTAATGGTGGCTCCATGCAGCTAGCTAGCTAGCTAGCTTTATCTGCAGCCACTGCAGCTGGCCTTTTAAAGATAACAGGAATATTTAACACTTCTGCCCAGAAAGACTATTTATTCACAGTAATGAGCTGATACTAAAGCAGAATGAAACACCACAGGACTGGAGGATGGAGAGAACAGAGAAAATGACAGAAAGGAAAATAATGATAAAGGTAGAATAAAGAGAAGAAAGGGCACTAAGAGAGAATAAAAGGCTTTGAACAACATGAAAGAGAAAAGCTTTTTCGCTCCTGAGCTTATAAAAAACATAGTTGTATTAGCTTCATCCCGTCTGTCCTGCTGAAACAACTGTCCCTCCAACCCACCCTGATATGTCCCGAAGTCCCTCCCATTATCCCGATATGTCCTGTGGACTGTCCAGATGAGGACATGATATTACCTCGAGCCAATGGTTAGATAGGGTCTACAGTAGGCCTGAGTTGTTAAGAAGATGGTAAAAAAGGGACAACAAAAGAAGTTAATAACATCTGATTGGGAGCAAGCAATGGCTGCTTCAGGGAGCAGCAACTAGGTCTAAAAAGGAAAGACAGTCCCCCCAGACAACACTTGGGCTGCTCTCCTCTCTCCTACTCCTGTCTACTCTCTCCTGTCCAGGTGGTGAGAGCATGCTGCATGCACCTCTCCTCTCCTTTCCCCTGCCCACTCCTCGCCCCTCTTCTCTCAGTCTCAGCGGACCTCTGGATCTGTCCGTCAGCTCAGCCCCTCCAGGCCAGTGGAGGATGGGCCTCTGATTGACACCACCGATAATCACCCTAATAGGTGCTGGGGGAGAAAGGGGGGGACCAGCTGTCTACTCCAGGACTCAAACACCTGCCGTGCCATGATGCGCCAGCCCAAACCACCTTTACCATTTAGGGAAGACTAACGAGCGAGGGAGGAGGGAGGATAGGAGGAAGAGGAAGTTGGAGGAATTGCAGCTCTTTTGGTGTAGGTGAGGATATGTTTGGGAACGCATGCAAGCAAAGAACTTACTGAAGGTGAGACAGACATGCCACCTCAGCATACCCCACACAACCAACTGCTTCAAATACAGTTAGAAGGGGTCAGTCAGTCTATTCAAATAGCAGATTAAAATGTTTGTATACCTAAAGGCAAAATTAAACACCATACACGTGTCTTAATTTCCTCTATGGACTACGGGGCCTATTGTACCACAATGTGAACCAACATCATTGGACTACATGACAGAGAGCCAAAGATGGTTTACGTTGAGTGTTATAGGCAAATAGCTGGTCTCCAATCCTCTGATCTTTTGCTCAATTTGTGTTCATCATAAGTGAAACCAAAGTCATCTATTAATGAATATAGACTCTTGTTTTTACAAGAATTAACAACACATAACAAGGGGTGTGTCACAAATGGCACCCTATCCCCTGTACAGTGCACTAACTTTGACCGGAGCCTGATGACCCCTGGTCCAAAGTAGTGCACTATATGTTGAATAGGGTGCCACTTGTGATGGAGACAGAGTAGTCAGATAGTCATTTAAGTCTCTTTCACGGTCTCATCCTCTTCCTCATCAGAGCGAGCAGCTACAATGAACAACAACTTTGGACTATCTATCTTTGTAGTGTAGATGACTCATCTTTCAGACTCAGACTGCACACATGCACATGCACACTCTCATGTGCACTCGCACACTCACACACACACACAACTCAGACTATGGTACAACAACAGAAGGACAACAACAGAGGAAAGTTTAATTCCCCTCTTAATTACGCTAAATTTGGAGGAGAACAGAGAGTGGTATCAGCTTTTGTTTTCCTTTGTGAAAACAAACACAGTGAGAGATGGTATGAGAGGGAGGATGGTGTGTGTGTGTGCCAGTGTGCATGCGTCTATGGCTGCCTGCATTGTGTACGCGTGTGTGTGTTTATAACTAAGTAGCTTGGCGCTGCTGATGAGCAATCTGGCCAATCTCAGGGCCTCTGTATGGTAGAGGTTCTTTATAATGAGGTGTGCTCCTCCTCACCACTGTTCAGTCCACACACACACACACACACACACACACACACACACACACACACACACACACACACACACACACACACACACACACACACACACACACACACACACACACACACACACACACACACACACACACACACACACACACACACACACACACTGCCGTGTGCAGCGTGCTGTGCATTGTGATGTTAATGAGGCCGTACGTTACAACACACCACTCTTAATTGTCCTCTTTGATCTCGGGCTAATTCCACTAATTAGGAGCCAAACTTTCAAAGTTGAACGTTTTGCTTTGCCTCCGACTGTGTGTGTGTGTGCGTGAGCAGTAGTATAGCCAGGCCCTCTCCTTCTCCTCCTTACCCTGCTATACGTGTTATTTTAGCCTAAATCCTGTCGTATGCGAACCAATCGGAAAGGTTCGTGGATATATTATGACGAGATTTTGTGACGTTTTTGTTTGTTTTGGTGGTCGGCAGTTTCTTTCTTCACGCAAACATTTTTTTTGAGGCAAGTCGAAGTTCGGTAGTCTACACTGTCACGCCCTGACCATAGAGAGCTGTTTATTCTCTATGTTGGTTGGGGCGTGATAGTGACTAGGGTGGGTCATCTAGGTGATTAATGGTTTATGTTGGCCGGGTATGGTTCCCAATCAGAGACAGCTGTTTATCGTTGTCTCTGATTGGGGATCATATTTAGGTAGCCATTTCCCCATTGTGTTTGTGGGATCTTGTCTACAGATAGTTGCCTGTGTGCACACCAGTAGCGGCACGTTTCGTTTGTGCTTTTGTTATTTTGTTTGGTGAGTTTCTGTTTATTAAAAGATGTGGAACTCTACGCACGCTGTGCCTTGGTCCGATTACTATAACGAACGTAACATACACGCTTTCATCTGTGAGTGGTCAACAGTAGGGAACGAAACTATGGATGGGATTCTTCAGTTAAGTGTTTACTGTCATTCAAAAAATAATTGTCAAACAAAAATATGAACGTGACACGTAAATCAAATTAAATCAAAGTTTATTTGTCATGTGCGCCGAATACAACAGGTGTAGGTAGACCTTACAGGGAAATGCTTACTTACAGGCTCTAACCAATAGTGCAAAAAAGGTGTTAGGTGAACAATGGGTAAGTAAAGAAATAAACAACAGTAAAACGACTGGCTATAGACAGTAGAGAGGCTATAAAAGTAGCGATTGAGGTAGCTGATTGAGGTAGTATGTACATGTAGATATGGTTAAAGTGATTATACATATATGATGAACAGAGAGTAGCAGTAGCGTAAAAGAGGGGTTTGCGGGTGGTGGGACACAATGCAGATAGCCCGGTTAGCCAATGTGCGGGAGCACTGGTTGGTCGACCCAATTGAGGTAGTATGTACATGAATGTATAGTTAAAGTGACTACGCATATATGATAAACAGAGAGTAGCAGCAGCGTAAAAAGAGGGGTTGGGGGGGTGCAAACAATGCAAATAGTCCCGGTAGCCATTTGATTACCTGTTCAGGAGTCTTATGGCTTGGGGGTAAAAACTGTTGAGAAGCCTTTTTGTCCTAGACTTGGCACTCCGGTTCCGCTTGCCATGAGGTAGTAGAGAGAACAGTCTATGACTGGGGTGGCTGGGGTCTTTGACAATTTTTAGGGCCTTCCTCTGACACCGCCTGGTGTAGAGGTCCTGGATGGCAGGCCGCTTAGCCCCAGTGATGTACTGTGCCGTACGCACTACCCCTGTAGTGCCTTGCGGTCAGAGGCCGAGCAATTGCCGTACCAGGCAGTGATGCAACCAGTCAGGATGCTCTCGATGTTGCAGCTGTAGAAACTTTTGAGGATCTCAGGACCCATGCCATATCTTTTTAGTTTCCTGAGGGGGAATAGGCTTTGTCGTGCCCTCTTCAAGACTGTCTTGGTGTGTTTGGACCATTCTAGTTTGTTGTTGATGTGGACACCGAGGAACTTGAAGCTCTCAACCTGCTCCACTACAGTCCCGTAGATGAGAATGGGGGCATGCTCGGTCCTCCATTTCCTGTAGTCCACAATCATCTCCTTAGTCTTGGTTACGTTGAGGGATAGGTTGTTACTCTGGCACCACACGGCCAGGTCTCTGACCTCCTCCCTATAGGCTGTCTCGTCGTTGTCTGTGATCAGGCCTACCACTGTTGTGTCGTCTGCAAACTTATTGATGGTGTTGGAGTCTTGCCTGGCCATGCAGTCGTGGGTGAACAGGGAGTACAGGAGGGGACTGAGCACGCACTCCTGTGGAGCTCCAGTGTTGAGGATCATGCCCGGAGCACACGTACTGGTAATCCGTATGGCCCCGCAGCCTTGTGAATGTTGACCTGTTTAAAGGTCTTACTCACATTGGCTACGGAGAGCGTGATCACACAGTCATCCAAAACAGCTGATGCTCTCATGCATGCCTCAGTGTTGCTTGCCTCGAAGCGAGCATAGAAGTGATTTAGCTCGTCTGGTAGGCTCGTGTCACTGGGCAGCTCGCAGCTGTGCTTCCCTTTGTAGTCTGTAATAGTTTGCAAACCCTGCCACATAAGACGAGCATCGGAGCCGGTGTAGTATGATTCAATCTTAGCCCTGTATTGACGCTTTGCCTGTTTGATGGTTCGTCGCAGGGCATAGCAGAATTTCTTGTAAGCTTCCGGGTTAGAGCCCCGCACCTTGAAAGTGGCAGCTCTACCTTTTAGCTCAGTTCGAATGTTGCCTGTAATCCATGGCTTCTGGTTGGGATATGTATGTACAGTCATTTTGGGGACAACGTCCTCAATGCACTTATTGATAAAGCCAGTGACTGATGTGGTGTACTCCTCAATGCCATCGGAAGAATCCCGGAACATGTTCCAGTCTGTGATAGCAAAACAGTCCTGTAGTTTAACATCTGCTTCATCTGACCACTTTTTTATAGAGCGAGTCACTGGTGCTTCCTGCTTTAATTTGATCTTCTAAGCAGGAATCAGGAGGATAGAGTTGTGGTCGGATTTACCAAATGGAGGGCGAGGGAGAGCTCTGTACGCGTCTCTGTGTGTGGAGTACAGGTGAACTAGAATTTTTTTCCCTCTGGTTGCACATTTATAATGTTGATGGAAATTTGGTAGAACTGATTTAAGTTTCCCTGCATTAAAGTCTCCGGCCACTAGGAGCACCGCCTCTGGGTGAGTGGCTTCCTGTTTGCTTATTTCCTTATACAGCTGACTGAGTGCGGTCTTAGTGCCAGTATCTGTCTGTGGTGGTAAATAAACAGCCACGAAAAGTATAGATGAAAACTCTCTAGGCAAGTAGTGTGGCCTGCAATTTATCACAATATACTCTACTTTAGGCGAGCAAAATCTAGAGACTTCCTTAGATTTCGTGCACCAGCTGTTGTTTACAAATATGCACAGACCTCCCCCCCTGGTCTTCCCGGAGTGTGCTGTTCTATCTTGCCGGTGCAGCGTATATCCCACTAGCCGAATATCCATGTCGTCATTCAGCCACGAATCCGTGAAACATAGGATATTACAGTTTTTGATGTCCCGTTGGTAGGATATTCGTGATCGTAACTTGTCTAATTTATTGTCCAATGATTGCACATTGGCGAGTAGTATTGACGGTAACGGCAGCTTTCCCAGTCGCCTTCGCCGGGTCCTGACCAGGCATCCGGCTCTTTGTCCTCTGTATCTGCGTCGCTTCCTCTTGTGAATAACGGGGATGTCGGTCCTGTGGGTTGTTTGGAGAATGTCTTGTGCGTCGGCTTTGTTGTAAAAAAAATCTGTGTCTATTCCGAGGTGAGTGATCGCTGTCCTGATAACCAGAGGCTCTTTTTTGCCGTAAGATACGGTTGCAGAAACATTATGTACAAAATAAGTTACAAATAACGCAACAACAAAAAACACATAATAGCACAATTGGTTGGGCGCCAGTAAAACTGCTGCCATTTCTTCCGGCGCCAGTGTTTCATGAGCTGAAATAAAAGATCACAGAAATGTTCCATACGCACAAAAAGCTTATTTCTCTCAAATTGTGTACAAATGTGTTTACATCCCTGTTAGTGAGCATTTCTCCTCTTCCAAGATAATCCATCCACCTGATAGGTGTGGCATATCAAGAAGCTGATTAAACAGCATGATCATTATACAGGTGCACCTTGTGCTAGGGACAATAAAAGGCCACACTAAAATGTGCAGTTTTGTCACACAACACGATGCCACAGAGTATTTATGTCTGTAATAAAGCCTTTTTGTGGGGGAAAACTAATTCTGAGGATCATCCATGGCTGCACAACTGCCCAGTCATGTGAAATCCATAGATACACACACAGTCAAGATACACAGACAGACACAAGAGAGGAACAGACTCTAACAAACAAGTGGCCTTATTACTTGAGCCGTGTTGTGGCTTTAGTCATCCACGGCCCTGTGGGTTTTCAGTCCCCAGGACACACTCATAACAACAGGCCACATGCTGGCATCTTCATCCTGCTTTTCTCTCAGTTGCATCACTCACTCACACACTCACACACTCACACGCTCACACGCACACACGCACGCACGCACGCACGCACGCACGCACGCACACGCATGCACGAACAAACGCACACACACACCAAGCAGCGATCCTCCATGGTCTGTACCAATTTTAACTGCCTATGTTTGGCCAAGCTGTTGGTTGTCAGCCTCCTATATACACTATATATACAAAAGTATGTGGACACCCCTTCAAATGAGTGAATTTGGCTATTTCAGCCACACCCATTGCTGACAGGTGTATAAAATTGAGCACACTGCCATGCAATCTCCATAGAAAAACATTGGCAGTAGAATGCCTGAAGAGCTCAGTGACTTCAATGTGACACCGTCATAGAATGCCGCCTTTACAAGTCAGTTTGTCAAATTTCTGCGATTCTGTGCTTCCAACTTTGTGGCAACAGTTTGGGGAATGCCCGCGTGCACAACAGAAATACAGAAATAGTTTGTCGAGATTGGTGTGGAAGAACTTGACTGGCCTGCACAGAGCCCTGACCTCAACCCCATCGAACACCTTTGGGATGTATGGAACGCCGACTGCGAGCCAGGAGATCGATAAACTGGGCTACTCATTCTTTGCAGCTGCAGCACGAGCAGAAGTATGGAGAAGCACGTTTTATGTTTTGTAATAGTGTTGAATAAAAGCAGTGTTGACAGTGCTGAATATAAACTTAAACAAACTCACTCAGAAAAAGCAGCTCTTTGCTGTATTCTTTGACAGTTTCTCTGTGGACATGGTTTTAAATGTTATTAAATCTGACGTAGGCTAGTAGCCTATAAAACCTTTCTGTGGCCAGGGTCATGGAAGCTCTGCGGGCACGGTGATTTGAGATATCTGATTGGCCAGTGCAGAAGGGACATTCAATTTAGCCACAGTCTCCCGGTCTGCCGGGTAGGGGTAGTTCGTCTAATCAGAAAAATAAAATGGTTAGAAATGGGAACACTTTGCTTACCCGGTGTGCAGAGCTTTTGAATCAAGTGCACCTACCGCCAACAGTGCAACACAAATAAATAAAAGTGTGTTATCAGTACTAATCCCTTGAATAAAGTGTAGTAGACTAGACAAGGCCTTAGGCCATCCTCTGGCCCATGGTAAAACAGCTCTGATTCGTTCACTTCTTATTCCAGTCAAGCTGAATTGTGATTAGCTGAAGGCGTCAGGTAGAGGAGAGGGACAATTAATAGTTTTGTCTGACAACTGTTAACGAGAGTCCCATGTCTAGTGTATTGACTGTGGGGTTACATTGTTGTACTATTTCTCTTCTTAGACTAGTGGGAATCAATTAGTCGTACAAATATAGATCACAATAACGTTCTGCTGTTTTTCTGTTGTGTTATCATGTCTACCCCTTAAAACTGTGGGAAAGATTGGACATTTAATTCACACAGACTCTTGACACAAACCCAACCTGACACCAACAGAAACACACACCAGAACAAACCTCCTCAGAGTCAGAAGAATATGGACAGGGAACAAAGGGAAAAGCAAAGTGGAGTCGATATTTTTCAGAGAGAGTGTTCAGATTTTGATAGGCAAGAGGGCAGATGAGAGAGAAAGAGAGAGAGAAAGAGAGAGAGAAAGAGAGTGTGTGTGTGTGTGGCAAGGAGAGAGCGGCCCGCCTGCCTCACACAGCCCAGTCAGAAGATCCCATGTCAATCGGAACATGGCCTTTTAGCCGCACACTCTGTCAGAGATGCCAGTTTGACAGACGATACAGAACCCAAGCGACATTTCTCCGGCATGGAAGGGGTGTAGGGGGGAGGGAGGAGGAGTGAAGGAGGGAGGGATGGGGGGTTGTAGAAGGTTGGAGGGAGTGAGGGAGGGAGTACAGGAATGGAGAGAGAGAGAGAGACGGGAAGAGAGAAGTGAAAGAGAGTGATGGAGGAAGAGAGGCACAGAGGCAGAGACACACAGAGAGAGAGACGAAGACGGGGAGGAGGGTTGATAAAACACAACTGCCAATTTGCTGCTTTCCATTGTCTACATCGTTAGGGTTTCAGGCTGTGTAGTTGGTTGCAGACCGAGCCGTCCATCCACCTCACCTGCAGCCCAGCAGAGCCTAATACAAACAACAGACCTCTTGCTTATTCATCTGAGCCCTCCACTCATTAGCATCTCAACCATTAGCGCCTCGCTAGCTAACATTTCTCCTCACTTCTCTGTTCCATCAGTCGTCAGGTAGACAGGCTGCCGGTCATGGAGTAAAGGCCGCTCACACGCCCTGCAACACAAACACTAACTAGCCGCTTTGCAAACACTCAACTTTTATTTGCATCTATTTATTTGTTTGACGGTTATTTTCGGGTTAGTCTTAGATTCCAAGGACATTAGCTACTGTAGCAGCTACCAGCAAGAATATTAGTATTGGGACTGAGGGGATTCAAAACAGATGTCTACAGAGGTTTAGAGACATTTCTTTATAGAGAACTACAGTAGGAAGATATTAGGAGGATATACCATGGTAGCATAGATTTACATGGCGTTTTCACAATCCTCTTTTACTAGATGACGAGTGACAAAGGAAAGCTTCCCTGTTGACCTTTACCAAGTCCTTTGTTTTGGATTGGCCCTAGAGTCCCTGGTCAAAAGTAGTGCACTGTAAAGGGAACAGGGTGCCATTCGGGATACAACCCCTGTACATTCTGTGGGGGATGTGACCGACTGGCTGGCTGGCAGGGTTCAGGCAGTGACTGTAGAACCAGTGTTCTGTGACGTCTTGTCCTGAGGGACCCTGTTCCACATAAAGGCACACGGAAACCCTGCAACCCTATTCTCTCCTCTATATTCTCTCCTCTCCTCTTTGCTTTGCTTTCCTCTCCTCATCCTATCTTCTTTACTCTCCACTCTTCTCCCGTCTCATCTCCTCTCTCCACTCTCCCTCACCCCAACCACGTCACCAACCCGAGACAAAGGTTTGGAGATACACAACAAAAACACATCGGTGGCATCACTGTAAACCTCCACATTGGTCTCGACAGAAGCACAGACTGAGGCTATAAGCACACTCATTATGCATAAGAATGCCATGGATCATTCTAATGTAACACTGATATCATGAATGCTTCTAAAACACATTTAGTGCGATCGAGGTTAGAGTGTTACACTAAGAGCTGAGGAAAGTGTTAGATTTTGCCTAGAGCTCTAAGGGCCCTGGTCAAAAGTACTGCATTATAAAGGGAATAGTGTGCCATTTGGGACGCAACTTCTGAGAGACTCTGAAGTCAGCAGCATCGATGTGGGAAAATCAGAATCTCAGTTGGGGAACTCATTTGAGGTCACATCCTGCCTAGGGGGAAGTGGGGTTTGCGGGTCCCTCCTCTGACTTCCTCTCCCGCTTCCTCTCGCTCTCTTTTCCTCTCTCTCTCCCTCCCTCCCTCACTCCCCTCCTCTCCTATGATGGCAAGCTGGAGCTAACGAGCACTTTGTCAGGTTGGTTGTTCTAATTAAGTCAATTAGTGGAATGCAGGGGCAGATGGCAAGAAGAAGAAGAGAAGGGAAATGATCAACATCATGCTTTCTATCTAAAGCTTCCCTCTTAGTTATCCCTGGAGCATTACAGCACCACTCTACCCCCACTACAGCTGTGAGAGGTAGGGGCTCTGGGAGGTGAGCTGGGTTTTGTCCCAAATGGCACCCTATTTCCTATATAGTGCATTACTTTTGACCAAGGCGGCTGGGGAAAATTAGAGCACTATAAAGGGGATAGGTTGCATTTGGGTTGCAGTCCTGCAGTACAACAGAGATTGAAAGGGTGAGTGAGGGCATGCGGGTCATCCAAGGTTAAATCTCTGACTTTATCATGGCAGCCTTCTAAACCATATGTAGCTGATCCTTACATATAGGAACACAGGGACACTCAGACCTAAAAAGATGTCTGGGGCCTCCCGAGTGGCGCAGCGGTCCAAGGCACTGCATCGCAGTGTTGCGGCGTCACTACAGCCTGGGGTTCGAGTCAGGCGCACAATTGGTGCAGCGTCGTCTGGGTTAGAGGAGAGTTTGGCCAGGGGGGTTAATCACGCTCTAGCGACTCCTTGTGGTGGGCCAGGCGCCTGCAGGCTGACATTGGTCGTCAGATGAACAGTGTTTCCTCCAACACATTGGTGAAGCTGGCTTCCGGGTTAAGCGAGCAGGTGTTAAGAAGCGCGCTTTGTCGGGTCAAGTTTCGGAGGACGCTTGACTCGACCCTAGCCTCTCCTGAGCCCGTTGGGGAGTTGCAGTGATGAGACAAGATCGTAATCATGAAATTGTGGAGAAAAGGGGTAAAAATAAACAATTAATGGTTTTCTAAATGGTTTTGAGGGCTCTTTTGACGCGTTAAAAGTCCGTTGAGCACACCAGAACGTTAGAACGATAGCGTGGTGTCTAAGATGTGCTGGCCTGAGATGTGCTGGCATGAGATGTGCTGGCCTCTGCAGAGGGAGAAGGGTAATGGCTGTGAGACTAAAGCAAAAGAGGATGAGGAGTAGAAGAGTGGGCACTAATGCGGACACCACTCTGATTGGCTCCTAACTCCTTTGGTCCCATCATACACATTTTAGGGCAGGCTGTGCTGTGCTGTGTTCACCATGCACACACACACACACAACTTATGACAGATGGCTACAGAGAACCACCAGGGCAATCAATATTACAAAGCAGAAAATATGCTGAACTAGGGGAATCTCTCTGCGGCTTCAAGCCAAGCTTGAAAAATACCTACCAAGAAACATTTGCTTCCTATTTCAAAGTTGCATTCTGGAGTTCAGACAAGAAGCAAGAGGCAAGAGGCAAGCGATCAGAGAGCATGCAGGGAATCTGACTTTTCAAAGTGTTTGGGGAGGAAGATAACATTTAATTTACCTTTTCTGATACATTAAAACAACAAATAGGTCTCCAAAAGTGTTCAAAAAATGACATAGAAGTTTATGTTACTCATTAAAAAAAATCACAAAAAATAAACTTAAAAGACTGCATAGTCAATATATTATTATAATATAATACACACAGGACAAAACATTAAGAACATCTGCTCTGTCCATGATATAGACTAACCAGGTGAAAGTTATGATCCCTATTGATGTCACCCGTTAAATCCACTTCAATCAGTGTAGATGAAGGGGAGGACAATTGAGACATGGTTTGTGTGAGAGTGTCATTCAGAGGGTGAATGGGGAAGGCAACATATTTAAGTGCCTTCGAACGGGGTATGGTAGTATGTGCCATGCGCACCGGTTTGTGTCAAGAACTGCAACGCTGCTGACACCACTGTGGGAACCATTGGAGTCAACATGGGCCAGCACCTTGTAGAGTCTGTTCTGAGGGCAAAAGTGCAACTCAATATTAGGAAGATGTTCCTAATGTTTTGTACACTCATATCATTTTCGGATTCCCTTTCGATCTCTCACACATACTCTATCTCTCTCTATCGCATTAGGCCTTACAGTAACTGGCCTATGTACCTGGTCCATGTTGGTCTGAGATACAGTCAGCGGGTGAGGCAGGTTGACCTGGTGAGGGCATCCCCGGGGCCATAGTGTCTGAGCCCCTATTAGGCTGATGGGAGCTGGCAGCCTGGCAGCTGGTACTGGACCTAGAGTTAGCTAACAGCTAGTCTAGCACACACACACAGCTCTGCTCAACCCTCCTCATGCCACCCTAATTAACAGAAGAAGCCTTGACTAACTACTAATTGAAAGATAATTAGCTGGGGTAACGTGTGTGTGTGTGTGTGTGTGTGTGTGTGTGTGTGTGTGTGTGTGTGTGTGTGTGTGTGTGTGTGTGTGTGTGTGTGTGTGTGTGTGTGTGTGTGTGTGTGTGTGTGTTTGAACACACTCTGAAATGTCATAAGCTACTGTAGATTTCCATCCAATTGGCGACAGATTTTCATGCAAATATAAAAAAATCGGACTTGTTGCGGATCAAAAACTGTTCGTGATGACGTAGTGGACATAAAATAACTTTTGCGGTTAAATTTCCATGTACCAAATAAAAAATATAAAAAGTTAAAAGTTAAATGGGTTTCCATCGCATTTTCAACTCTACTGATGGTTTTGTCACAATAAATGTGCGTTATATAGAGAAAGTGCCCACACTGGTCTTGGCAAGTGCTCTCTAGCCAACAGCTGGCAGATACAGTGCAGGTATAGCCTACATGCTGAGAATATTATGGACAAAAGAGCCAGATTATTTGTATTTGTCAAACGACAGCTAAGCATCGGTCATCATGTCACCAGAATAAGACCGTCGATAGTTATTGGAAAGGAGCATCAAGCTCATCACCGTGCACTTTCACCACCCTGTGAAGCTCATCACCGTGCACTTTCACCACCCTGTGAAGTTCATCACCGTGCACTTTCACCACCCTGTGAAGTTCATCACCGTGCACTTTCACCACCCTGTGAAGCTCATCACCGTGCACTTTCACCACCCTGTGAAGTTCATCACCGTGCACTTTCACCACCCTGTGAAGTTCATCACCGTGCACTTTCACCACCCTGTGAAGTTCATCATCATTTATTTAATCTGTAGCCTAATAAACTGCATGCTTTCTCAAACCTTAGTGGGAGGACCCCCGTGATTTCTCGCATAATACATTTTACCAACACAAAAAAATATATTTGGAAAGTTTACAGACAAATTTGCTGTTTGCATCAGGCCTGTCGTGACATTTTTAATCCAACATGCACTATACTCAGAAAAAAGTTGGATGGAAACCTGGTTAGTGAATACAAAATTGCAAGAACATATCACTATAGGATCATATGTTAACAGAATGTTTAATTTAGACTATTAAACACAACAACTATGTTTCAAGTGAGAATTAGGCAGGTCTGATGATTGCCTACTTTATTATTGCCTACCATATTTATTTTTGCAAAAAAAGTAGTGTGTAGTTCCACTGCTACATGGCAAAAAATGATTAACTACTGAAAACACTACCTAGATTGGAATTATGTTCAACTACCACTACATTACTGTAAAATGTATTTCCATTACTAGTTGAACTACATGTAGTTAACTACTCCCCAACACTGAATACTGGTTGGTTGAGTGTTCCGGGGTCTTTCACCCCAGAAACATGTTGGGCAATCTGGCACAATTAGGAAAGTCATAATCTGTGAAAAATAGAAAGAGACAATCTATTAAAAAACAATGATAATATGTACCCACTGGAATTAGATCCCAGCTGATCTTAGATACCTAGGTAGAATCTTTACTTAGTAATAACATAGAAAGATATGGTGTAGAAAGCCACAGCTAGAGGGCTCATACAAATTGAAGAGAAGAATGGAAGTATTAATTCAGAACATATCATTTAGAATTTAGAACTAATTTACAACATGGAAGAAACCCAAGACTAATTGGAACTTTACAATATATTCTATATTTCCACTACAGCCTAGGATTCAACCCATACATGCAGGCAGCAGCAGCCTATTGGCTAACTCGTGACAAGCTTGTGTTTTCCCCCAAAAAACAGTACTGACAGTTTAGCATATCCCTGGGAAGACTGTCTGATTAATTTACTATCTATTATTCATCCTATTGACTTCACTGCTGACTGAGACACAGAGACAAAGTGTGAGAGAGAGAGAGAGAGAGAGAGAGAGAGAGAGAGAGAGAGAGAGAGAGAGAGAGAGAGAGAGAGAGAGAGAGAGAGAGAGAGAGAGAGAGAGAGAGAGAGAGAGAGAGAGAGAGAGAGAGAGAGAGAGAGAGAGAGAGAGAGAGAGAGAGAGAGAGAGAGAGAGAGAGAGAGAGAGAGAGAGAGAGAGAGAGAGAGAGAGAGAGAGAGAGAGAGAGAGAGAGAGAGAGAGAGAGAGAGAGAGAGAGAGAGAGAGAGAGAGAGAGAGAGAGAGAGAGAGGGAGATATGGAGAGGTAGACAGAGGGGGGAGAGAGAAAGAGAGAGAGGGGTATAGAGAGAGAGAGTGAGAGAGAGCGAGCGAGAGAGACAAAAAGCCTTTTCCTATGTTATCGTGAGCCAGCCAACCAGCCAGAGACACTGATAGAGGTTTGTGACACACACGAGTGCTCATCTCTGCACAGGGAGATTGGGAGGGAGAGATAAAACAGAGAAGTGAGAGTTGAACTGCTGGTGCAGACAAGGCAGCATTCTCTCATAGCCCAACCATTTACCAAACAGATAAGACTGACTCAACGGATAGTACGAAATCTCAGTTATGGCACCCTATTCCCTATAAAGTGCATTACTGTTGATCAAGGCCCCAAATACTGTAAGTAGTGCATGACAAAGGGAATAGGGTGCCATTTGGGACACAAACAGAGTAATATGATGTCTCACATACGCAAAGACAGAGCCAGCCAAGGACTCGGTTCTCTCAAGGCACTAGCCGCCTCATCACCAGTCATGTGAACGTGGAAGCTCCTTAGTGAGGATACTCCTTAGTGAGGATACTCCTTAGTGAGGATACTCCTTAGTGAGGGAGCGTCCCAAATGCCACTCTATGGGCCCTGGTCAGAAGTAGTGCACTATAAAGGGAATAGGGTGCCATTTGGGACGAAACCAAAAGACACTGTCCCCCTTGTTCCCTAACTAACCCTGGCTCCTCGTCCAACCCTTGTTTCCTTTCCCTCCGTTAAAATGGTGTTCTCTTACCGGGAGGGGCCCCTAGAGAGAACACACAGCTTCAGCTCTGGGCACACACTGGCCTGGGGAGGACACTGTCTCTACCTGTCCCTCTGTCTCTCCTTGTTACACTGTCTATACCTGTCCCACTGTCTCGCTCTGTCCCTCTGTCTCGCTCTGTCCCTCTGTCTCGCTCTGTCCCTCTGTCTCGCTCTGTCCCTCTGTCTCGCTCTGTCCCTCTGTCTCGCTCTGTCCCTCTGTCTCTCCCTGTTACACTGTCTCTACCTGTCCCTCTGTCTCTCCTTGTTACACTGTCTCTACCTGTCCCACTGTCTCTACCTGTCCCACTGTCTCTACCTGTTCCACTGTCTCTACCTGTCTCACTGTCTCTACCTGTCCCACTGTCTCTACCTGTTCCACTGTCTCTACCTGTCTCTACCTGTCCCACTGTCTCTACCTGTCACACTGTCTCTACCTGTCACATTGTCTCTACCTGTCTCTACCTGTCCCACTGTCTCTACCTGTTCCACTGTCTCTACCTGTCTCTACCTGTCCTACTGTCTCTACCTGTCTCTACCTGTCACACTATCTCTACCTGTCCCACTGTCTCTAACTGTCCCACTGTCTCTACCTGTCACACTCTCTACTTATTTCTCAACCCCCAGAACACACAGGGGTAGATACTGTTTCTACCGTTGCCACTGCTCACAGAGCACACTGAGCAGCTACAGCCCAGGAGGACATAGAGTTTGTGTATAGGTAGAGGAACACAGTTATAGAAAACTAAGAGCTGTGAGTTGTGACTGCACTCTAATTTGAAGTAAAGTGGCTGTTGCACAGACACCTTATCCTGTATGTAACACATTGGGGCTGTTGCACAGACACCTTATCCTGTCTGTAACACATTGGGGCTGTTGCACAGACACCTTATCCTGTATGTAACACATTGGGGCTGTTGCACAGACACCTTATCCTGTCTGTAACACATTGGGGCTGTTGCACAGACACCTTATCCTGTATGTAACACATTGGGGCTGTTGCACAGACACCTTATCCTGTCTGTAACACATTGGGGCTGTTGCACAGACACCTTATCCTGTATGTAACACATTGGGGCTGTTGCACAGACACCTTATCCTGTCTGTAACACATTGGGGCTGTTGCACAGACACCTTATCCTGTCTGTAACACATTGGGGCTGTTGCACAGACACCTTATCCTGTATGTAACACATTGGGGCTGTTGCACAGACACCTTATCCTGTATGTAACACATTGGGGCTGTTGCACAGACACCTTATCCTGTATGTAACACATTGGGGCTGTTGCACAGACACCTTATCCTGTCTGTAACACATTGGGGCTGTTGCACAGACACCTTATCCTGTATGTAACACATTGGGGCTGTTGCACAGACACCTTATCCTGTATGTAACACATTGGGGCTGTTGCACAGACACCTTATCCTGTATGTAACACATTGGGGCTTCATGGTTAAAGACATGCTCTGCTACCTTGGCAACTAAGAAAGTATTTTTTAAACCTCCCGCTTTGGGCTGGATGTGTCAATATGTAGTTCATACATGCATAATCTCTGAGCAGAATCACTGTCTTACCTCAATTAGCTATGAAATCCATAGTTTGAAAGCGACTCTTTTCTTGAAGCTGTCCCGCACCATTTTCCCTACATTTCCCCCAACGTGGGCTACCCCCCTAGCATTTTGTGTTCTATCCTATTTAGCTTCAGTGCCTCACATTTAAGTGACAGCTAGCAAGAGGCCTGCCCAGCGTTATCCAATGAGGTTGCAGGGCGGGCCCAACGGTTTAGTGGACACAGCAGAAATAGAGAGAGCGAGAGAGAGAGAGAGCAATGACGTGGTGCACATACCTGCACATCTGACGTAGTAAGCAGTTTTCAGAGACCACTTTTGGCTCTGAGTGCTACTTTCAAAATTACTAATTGAACAGCGTCCTTGGTCTGCCCCCAAATGAACCCAGGCATGCTGGACCTGAATCAATCAATCACCCCATGCCATCCACGAAAAGCAGGGAGAGACAAGCAGCAGAAAGAGAGGGAGGATGGATATGGATTTGGGAGTTGACAAGAAGAGGATAGAAGAGATGAGAAAATAAAATAAAAAAAGAGAAAAGAAGAGACTGGAAGAGACCACATGAATTTCACATGTGAAGTGTTCCAAAAACACATGTTTACATGTGATCACATAAAGTTATTGTGATAACATGTGACAACATGTAAAGCAACGTGATAACATGTGAAGTTATTGTGATAACATGTGAAGTTAATGTGATAACGTGACAACATGTAAAGCAATGTGATAACATGTGAAATTATTGTGATAACATGTGACAACATGTAAAGCAACATGCTAACATGTGAAGTGTTCCAAAAACACATTTTCACATGATTTCACATGTGAAATGAATGTGAAATCTTGTTTTCCCACATGTGAAATCATGTGGGGTTTTCTGTAAGGGGAAGAGAAGGGAAGAGAACAGAACAGAAGAGTAGACAGGCAGTGTGTGTCTGTCTTGTCAGTATATGGCTGTCCTGTCCTGTGTCCTGTGTTAGGATGAAGTGTCCCTGTCACCGTCCCAGCTCTCCCCCAGGGCCAGGCTTGATTAATGTGTCATCCAGCAGCTGTGATAGTGGCCAAACTCTCCTGGGGACCAACCAGCCTCACCCATGTCCCTTTCACACCTGTCTGTCTGTCCCTGCTAAAAACCCCTAGCCTGCCGGAATGCCTGGGTGTGCGTGGCAAATGGCACCCTATTCCCTATATAGTGCACTACTTTTGGTGAGAGCCCTACGGGCCCTGATCAAACGTAGTGCACTATATAGGGAATAGGGTGTCAATTGGGACACACGGTGAGTCTCTCCTCTCCATGCAGCTAAAATGAAACACTTTCCCCATTAAAATCTCCCTCTCTTTCTCCTCCTTCCATCTTTCTCCCTATCCCTCTCTCTCTCTGTCTCGCTGTCTTTCACCCTCTCCTTCTTTCACCCTCTCCTTCTCTCACCCCCCCTCTCTCTTTTTCTCACTCACTGCTACAAACGATCTTACATCATCATGGTGTTCACCTTGCCAGGGGGGATAATGTCTCTTAGCAGGAGAGGAGCGATAGAACGAAGGAGTGGGGGGCACATAAACAGCTTGAACCTCAGCATGACACCCCTGTCTGTTTGCAATGGGCATGTGTGTGTGTGTGTGTCCATGGCCACTGAGGGCAGCTGCAGCAGTCGGTGTGATAAAGTACCAGTGTCTCAGGTAAACGATCAGTAACAGCAGGGGTAGCAGGCAGTTGACTTTGGGCCTGGGCTGCCTCTCTGTCATCCTCCACTCACTAACTCATTGTTTCTCTCCACCACTTCCCTTACCTAGTCACTATCTTGCTGGTTAAGAGTCATGATTATGACCTTTTTCATATCAATCAAACCAATTAATTTAGCTAATCACAGTTCCAGGACAAAGGAATTGCACATATGTTCTGAAATAATTCTAAGACTACAATTACTATGCAATTACAGACTCATACACGTCCTGAACATGAACCACTTCATGACAATAAAGTGACCAGACACATCATCTTATCCATCTTAGTTTTGCCAATTGTTGGGTTTATATCAGAGCAAGCTGTCCATATAGATGACCATGTTTCTGTTGCTTACACCTAACCAGGCTGTTTTCTCTTCTCTGAACAAAGGTACTTTCCCTGCACCTTGCATCATCATCATCACCATCCACACACACAGACACACAGACACACACACCTCCAGCCAGGCAGCCAGCTCAGCCACCCAGCCAAGGTCAATTGCCTTTCCCCTTCTCATTCTGTGCTTAATGTACCTTTACACCCAGGCAGGGATAGAGGGCTGCACTATTTCTGCTCTGCTGCAAGGTGACTGCTTGGTGCTTACACACACACACACACACACACACACACACACACACACACACACACACACACACACACACACACACACACACACACACACACACACACACACACACACACACACACACACACACACACACACACACACACACACAGTCGGGTGACAGGGAGGCCCCGCTGGCTACGGAGGCTGGCACAGAGTGTTGTGTGTGTGTGTGTGTGTGTGTGTGTGTGTGTGTGTGTGTGTGTGTGTGTGTGTGCGTGCGTGCGTGCGTGCGGGTATGTTTGCAGCAGAGGCTGGTTGTGCTGGCACACAGTGACACAGAGCGACACAAGGTTCACAGCCCTCTAAACTCAGGGCCATGGGAGATGCTGAACAATAGAGCTGTTGACTATGCATGCTATTTCTGTCACTGCCTGCCACTCAGACTCTTTGAGCAATCACTCCGTCTCCCTGACTTTCTCGCACTCTCTCTCTCTCTCTCTGCACGATCACTCCGTTTCCCTGACTTTCTCTCTCTCTAACTCTGTCTCTAAGCAAACACTCTGTTTCCCTGACTTTCTCTCTCTCTAACTCTCTGTCTCTGAGCGAACACTCTGTTTCCCTGACTTTCTCTTTCACTCTCTTTCTCTGAGCGAATACTCCGTTTCCCTGACTTTCTCTTTCACTCTCTCTCTCTGAGCGATCACTCCATTTTCCTGACTTTCTCTCTCTCTCTTTCTTTCTGAGCGATTACTCAGTTTCCATGACTTTCCCTCACTCTCCTTCACCCCATATCTCTCTCTTTCTCGCTTCCTCTCTCCCGCTCACACTCTCTCTCTCTCTCTTCGCTTTCTCCTTCACCTCATCTCACTCTCATCCTCTATTTCTCTACCCGCCCTTTCCTCATTTATCTTCCTCTCTTTCTCTAGTTCTATTAGTCTGCATCCCATTCCCTCTAGAATCTCTGAAATCACTTTCAATCCCTCCCTTTATCATCCTCTCTCTCTCTCACCTCCCTCTGTGTAAATTCCCACACTCCCTGATGCCTCCTTACAGCTTCCACGACTGACTGCAAACTCATTTATTACAGGTCACAAACGCAAGTGGTTCATTTAAAGGGACGCATCGCCACAAAACCCTGAAGCACAATGAATAATCTACCTGCAGAAAAAGAGCACAAACACAACTCTGAGAGAGAGAGAGAGAGAGAGAGAGAGAGAGAGAGAGAGAGAGAGAGAGAGAGAGAGAGAGAGAGAGAGAGAGAGAGAGAGAGAGAGAGAGAGAGAGAGAGAGAGAGAGAGAGAGAGAGAGAGAGAGAGAGAGAGAGAGAGAGAGAGAGAGAGAGAGAGAGAGAGAGAGAGAGAGAGAGACCACGAATACAAATTCCATCTAGACACCGTTGCCCTAGAGCACACAACAAATATTTGAATCAGTTATAGAACCCACTGCCCTTGTGAGGTCTGGGTCCACTCACCACCCAATAATTCACTAAATGGGACAAACACCAAATTGAGACTGGGCATGCAGAATTCTGCAAAAATATCCTCGGTGTACAACATTAAACACCAAATAATGCATGCAGAGCAGAATTAGGCCGATACCCGCTAATTATCAAAATCCAGAAAATAGCCGTTAAATTCTACAACCACCTAAAAGGAAGCGATTCCCAAACCTTCCATAACAAAACCATCACCTAAAGAAAAATGTACCTGGAGAAGAGTCCCCTAGGCAAGCTGGTCCTGGGGTTCTGTTCATAAACACAAACAGACCCCACAGAGACCCAGGACCGCAACACAATTAGACCCAACCAAATCATGAGAAAACAAAAAGATAATTACTTGACACATGGGAAAGAATTTATAAAAAAAACCTGAGCAAACTAGAATGCTATTTGGCCCTCAACCGAGAGTACGCAGTGGCAGAATACCTGACCACTATGACTGACCCAAAATTAAGGAAATCTTTAACTATGCACAGACTCAGTGAGCATAGTCTTGCTTTTGAGACAGACCTGGCTCTCAAGAGAAGACAGGCTATGTGCACACTGCCCACAAAATTAGGTGGAAACTGAGCTGCACTTCCTAACCTCCTGCCAAATGTATGACCATAATTAGAGACACATATTTCCCTCAGATTACACAGACCCACAAAGAATTCGAAAACAAATCCAATTTTGATAAACTCCCATATCTATTGGGTGAAATACCACAGTGTGCCATCACAGCAGCAAGATTTGTGACCTTTTGCCACAAGAAAAGGGCAACCAGTGAAGAACAAAACCATTGTAAATACAACCTATATTTGTTTATTTATTTTCCCTTTTGTACTTTAACTATTTGGACATCATTACAACACTGTATATAGACATAGTATGACATTTGAAATGTCTTTATTATTTTTGAACTTTTGTGAGTGTAATGTTCACTGTTAATTTGTTTATTTCACTTTTGTTTATTATCTATTTCACTTGCTTTGTCAATGTAAACATATGTTTTCCATAGAGAGAGAGAGAGAAAGAAAGTTTAAAAGAGAGAGAGTTAGAGAGAGGGAGTTAGATAGAGAGATAGAGAAAGAGAGAGTTAAAGAGAAGGAGTTAGAGAGAGCGATAGAGATAGAGAAAGAGAGAGTTAGAGAGAGGGAGTTAGAGAGAGAGATAGAGATAGAGAGAAAGAAAGAAAGTTTAAAAGAGAGAGAGTTAGAGAGAGGGAGTTAGAGAGAGAGATAGAGAAAGAGAGAGTTAGAGAGAGAGAGAGAGAGAGATAGAGAGAAAGAAAGTTTAAAAGAGAGAGAGTTAGAGAGAGGGAGTTAGAGAGAGGGAGTTAGAGAGAGAGATAGAGAAAGAGAGAGTTAGAGAGAGGGAGTTAGAGAGAGAGATAGAGAAAGAGAGAGTTAGAGAGAGGGAGTTAGAGAGAGGGAGTTAGAGAGAGAGAGAAAGAGAGAGTTGGAGAGAGAGAGAAAGAGAGAGTTAGAGAGAGGGAGTTAGAGAGAGAGATAGAGAGAGAGGGAGTTAGAGAGAGGGAGTTAGAGAGAGAGAGGGAGTTAGAGAGAGGGAGTTAGAGAGAGCGAGAGAGATAGATAGAGATAGAGAAAGAGAGAGTTAGAGAAAGAGAGAGTTAGAGAGAGAGAGAGAGAGAGAGTTAGAGAGAGAGAGAGAGAGAGAAAGAGAGAGTTAGAGAGAGAGAGACACTGTATATATATAATATAACATTTGTAATGTCTTTATTGTTTTGAAACTTCTGTATGTGTAATGTTTACTGTTAATTTGTAATGTTTATTTCACTTTTGTATAATATCTACCTCACTTGCTTTGGCAATGTTAACACATGTTTCCCATGCCAATAAAGCCCCTTGAATTGAATTGAATTGAATTGATAGAGAGAGAGAGGTTTCAAAGACCTCTCTGATGAGGATAGGCTACCCGTCCTGTTGGGGGAGGACGCAGAGAGCTGTGGGTTGGCAGCGCACTACATTGCTGCCTGCCATAAGTTGAGGGACAGTGTCTGACAAACCAATCAACCTGCACATGTCCTTTACTGTATGTTTATTGTTATTGTTGAATGTATGGTTATTTTGACCCTTGGTTATTGTTGTTACTGTTGTCCCGTTGACAATTTTGATTCTCATTTTTACATTGTAAACAAGCTTTGGCAATATGTACATTGTTACGTCATGCCAATAAAGCAAATTGAATTGAATTGAATTGAGAGAGAAAGAGAGAAAAAGAGAGTTAGAGAGAGAGAGAGAGAGAGAGAGAGAGAGAGAGATAGAGAGAGTTAGAGAGAGAGATAGAGATAGAGAGAGAGAGAGTTAAAGAGAGAGAGAAAGAGAGGGTTAGAGAGAGAGAGAGAGAGAGAGAGAGAGATATCTATAATATCCATATCTACTGGGTGAAATTCCACAGTGTGCCATCACAGCAGCAAGATTTGTGACCTGTTGCCACAAGAAAAGGGCAACCAGTGAAGAACAAACACCATTGTAAATACAACCCATATTTATGTTTATTTATTTTAACTTGTGTGCTTTAACCATTTATACATTGCTACAACACTGTATATATATAATATGACATTTGTAATGTCTTTATTGCTTTGAAACTTCTGTATGTGTAATGTTTACTGTTAATTTTTATTGTTTATTTCACTTTTGTATATTATCTACCTCACTTGCTTTGGCAATGTTAACACATGTTTCCCATGCCAATAAAGCCCCTTGAATTGAATTGAATTGAGAGAAAGAGAGAGAGAGAGAGAGAGAGAGAGAGAGAGAGAGAGAGAGAGAGAGAGAGAGAGAGAGAGAGAGAGAGAGAGAGAGAGAGAGAGAGAGAGAGAGAGAGAGAGAGAGAGAGAGTTAGAGAGAGAGATAGAGATAGAGAAAGATAGAGTTAGAGAGAGAGAGAAAGAGAGAAAGAGAGAGTTAGAGAGTGAGAGAAAGAGAGAGAAAGAGAGAGAAAGAGAGAGATAGAGAGAGATAGAGAGAGATAGAGAGAGAGAGAGAGAGAGAGAGAGAGAGAGAGAGAGAGAGAGAGAGAGAGAGAGAGAGAGAGAGAGAGAGAGAGAGAGAGAGAGAGAGAGAGAGAGAGAAGAGAGAGAGAGAGAGAATGAGAGAATGAGAGAATGAGAGAATGAGAGAATGAGAGAAAGAGAAAGTGAGAAAGAGCAAAAGAAAGAGAAAGAACAGAGGAGAGACACAAACAAAAAGCATTATCCTATGTTAGGTTTTCTCTGTTTGGCTGTGCCTGCTGACACATTAAAAGCAGATCAGTCAGTTTTATCTTAACTGACCGTGCAGGATTACACATCGTTGCCGTGTTGTTAAACTTATTCATGCACACACAAATCGGCTAAATCAAGATGAAGCTTTAAGTGAGCGTTCCAGCTGTCCTGAAGCAGTCAATATCACTCAAAGCTCCTGCTGTAATTACATTGTAAATGCAGATTAGCTATGAATATTTTAAACAGGGATTACTGAAAGAGAAAAAGAAAGAAGAGAGAAAGAAAAAAACAAGAGAGAAATTTGCCCTTTAGCGCCCCCGCAACACGAAACACATGAAGCGCTCTTCAGAAGGTGGAGCGGAGCGTGAGCTGCTTCCATGGTTGGGTTTGCCAACCTATTATTATTCTTTGATTTGTTCCCCACTATTATTAAGGAGCCATGGAAGAGGAGAGGGAGGGAGAGTGGGAGAGAGAAAAGAAAAAGTAGAGAATAAAACAAATCACCCTGACTTGTCAGACACTTCAGAGGGAATAACAAGGTTGAGAGAGACCAGAAATTATAAAGGCAACAATTATCTGAACATTTAACTCTAAACATTGTGGTAATGAGTGCGTCTTAGAGGAGATTAGCCATATTTCCTTTGTCATTCTAATTATTTCCTCTTTTGTGAAGCGCACAAAGAAAACAAAGGATAAAAGTGTGTGGGAAGTACTATATAGACGAGTGCAACAGTCATAGAAAGAGAAAGAGGGAAAAGGCTGTGGATTACCAGAGTTGATGCTGTCAATCCCCATTGAGGCTTCACCCCTCTGTCTCCTCCCCTCTCCCCCCTGGTCCTCCCTCCTTCCAGCCCTCCTGTCAGTTTAAACCTTCACAACACACTCGTCAAAAGGCCATTCACTCCGCCAACCCTCCTAACTGACAGACAGTCTCTCAGCCTCTGGTACACACACACACACACACACACACACACACACACACACACACACACACACACACACACACACACACACACACACACACACACACACACACACACACACACACACACACACACACACACACACACACACACACACACACACACACACACACACACACTAGATGGATGCATTTGGAAGGATCTAGACATCTGTATTGTTCCTGCTCATTTGAATAAATCTCTTTTTAAAGATGGGTCATAACACTAAATGTACTGAACATGTCATAGACACAGAAAGACAGAGAGAAGACGATGTTTACCAGTGCAAAGCAGAGCAGTGTGGTGCAATTCAGGCCTGCTAGCTACTGGTATGGCCTAAGCACTAATAGGCAGTTCCTGTACTGTACATGAGATCTGATTTATTCAGCTGCTATACTCTATGTCTGTAAGCCAGTGTACTGTAAGGGGTACAGGTTTTCCAGAACAGGAGGGATTAATAAACAGAAAATATCGAATCCTCCAGCCAGGATTTCTGGAAAACCTTTCTTTGGCAATCCTAGTACTGTATGACAGCGGTCATAAATAGTACCGAGATAAAGCCTGTAGGATATAGGATGTGTCAGTGCTGTATGTATGTAGAATGTGACAGTACTGCTGGCTTCTCTCAGTGGGAGGGCTTCCCCCATAATACAATAGACATTCTAATTAAAACAAGAAGAATTGATTCCACCACCGACACCAAATTCTATTAGAAATCCATCTTGGCAAACATGTGCTGATGTCATTTACATTTTCCCTCAAAATCATTATACTCTGTAAAAAAGAAAAAGATGATGATACTTGACTTGAGAGACACACACAGGCATGAACACGTGCGTGCGTGCACACACACACACACGCACACACGCACACACACAAACACACACACACACACACACGCACACGCACACACACACGCACACACAAACACACACACAGATTCAGAAAAGGGGAAAGAGCATCCCTAGCACCCTTGGGCAGTATTCTTGGCTTTCAGCCCATACTCAGACACCCTGCAGTTAGTGTAAATTGTAATTCCTACACAAAGCCAGCTGGCACACTAAGACTGGCCATGTTGTGAGCATGTACAGGGGTAAATAATGAATAAAAACAAGATTTACTTTCAAAGAGAGGAGAGTGGAACTACTGAGACCATAGAGCATTATGAAAAAGAACAGGAGAGAGAGAGAGATAAAGATAAACAGAGACAAAAAGACTGCAAAAGAGGGGAACTCACAAGGCCTAATCAGAATCACAGTAGTCTATTTGTCTCATGTAGCAGATTAAACCGTAATCACACATACATGATTTGCAATCTCATGTGCAGCAGTAGGCGTAGGCCACATGTGATGAATTACCAACATGTGATGAATTACCGTCCAAACAAAGCGCTGTGGACCTCGGGCTTAGATGGTGCTCATAATTCTATTAAGAAATTATCATTCTCTGCGAGTCTAGCGACTGCACACGCAATATATGAGTGTGTATGGGGATCCAAAGATCAGCTAGGCTACTGTATGTATGTCCTCTCTCTCTCTTGTCAACACTTACTGTATCTAATACTGGGAAAACAACCAACAAACATTACATCTATGCCCTATCATCCCCCCCACCCCCCTTTATAAGCCACCGTACTCACACACACACACACACACACACACACACACACACACACACACACACACACACACACACACACACACACACACACACACACACACACACACACACACACACACACACACACACACCAATGTATCCTGGTGTCACTATTCTTACTGTTCTCTTCAGCTCTTCAGTTGTTTTGTGTATCGCATGTTCCTCATCTGATTGAGACACTTAACACAGGGGGCAGAGAGCAGCTAGCGCAGAGCGCCTCACGAGCAGCCCGCTAGTCTGCTTTCACTGAGCAGCCCGCTAGTCTGCTTTCACTGAGCAGCCCGCTAGTCTGCTTTCACTGAGCAGGCCGCTAGTCTGCATTCACTGAGCAGCCCGCTAGTCTGCTTTCACTGAGCAACCCGCTAGTCTGCTTTCACTGAGCAACCCGCTAGTCTGCTTTCACTGAGCAGCCCGCTAGTCTGCTTTCACTGAGCAACCCGCTAGTCTGCTTTCACTGAGCAGCCCGCTAGTCTGCTTTCACTGAGCAACCCGCTAGTCTGCTTTCACTGAGCAACCCGCTAGTCTGCTTTCACTGAGCAGCCCGCTAGTCTGCTTTCACTGAGCAACCCGCTAGTCTGCTTTCACTTAGCAACAAGCTAGTCTGCTTTCACTGAGCAGCCCGCTAGTCTGCTTTCACTGAGCAACCCGCTAGTCTGCTTTCACTGAGCAGCCCGCTAGTCTGCTTTCACTGAGCAGCCCGCTAGTCTGCTTTCACTGAGCAGCCCGCTAGTCTGCTTTCACTGAGCAACCCGCTAGTCTGCTTTCACTGAGCAACCCGCTAGTCTGCTTTCACTGAGCAGCCCGCTAGTCTGCTTTCACTGAGCAACCCGCTAGTCTGCTTTCACTGAGCAGCCCGCTAGTCTGCTTTCACTGAGCAGCCCGCTAGTCTGCTTTCACTGAGCAGCCCGTTAGTCTGCTTTCACTGAGCAACCCGCTAGTCTACTTTCACTGAGCAACCCGCTAGTCTGCTTTCACTGAGCAGCCCGCTAGTCTGCTTTCACTGAGCAGCCCGCTAGTCTGCTTTCACTGAGCAACCCGCTAGTCTGCTTTCACTGAGCAGCCCGCTAGTCTGCTTTCACTGAGCAGCCCGCTAGTCTGCTTTCACTGAGCAACCCGCTAGTCTGCTTTCACTGAGCAGCCCGTTAGTCTGCTTTCACTGAGCAACCCGCTAGTCTGCTTTCACTGAGCAACCCGCTAGTCTGCTTTCACTGAGCAGCCCGCTAGTCTGCTTTCACTGAGCAGCCCGCTAGTCTGCTTTCACTGAGCAACCCGCTAGTCTGCTTTCACTGAGCAGCCCGCTAGTCTGCTTTCACTGAGCAGCCCGCTAGTCTGCTTTCACTGAGCAGCCCGCTAGTCTGCTTTCACTGAGCAGCCCGCTAGTCTGCTTTCACTGAGCAGCCCGCTAGTCTGCTTTCACTGAGCAGCCCGCTAGTCTGCTTTCACTTAGCAACCCGCTAGTCTGCTTTCACTGAGCAGCCCGCTAGTCTGCTTTCACAGAGCAGCCCGCTAGTCTGCTTTCACTGAGCAGCCCGCTAGTCTGCTTTCACTGAGCAGCCCGCTAGTCTGCTTTCACTGAGCAGGCCGCTAGTCTGCATTCACTGAGCAGCCCGCTAGTCTGCTTTCACTGAGCAACCCGCTAGTCTGCTTTCACTGAGCAACCCGCTAGTCTGCTTTCACTGAGCAGCCCGCTAGTCTGCTTTCACTGAGCAGCCCGCTAGTCTGCTTTCACTGAGCAGCCCGCTAGTCTGCTTTCACAGAGCAGACCGCTAGTCTGCTTTCACTGAGCAGCCCGCTAGTCTGCTTTCACTGAGCAGCCCGCTAGTCTGCTTTCACTGAGCAGCCCGTTAGTCTGCTTTCACTGAGCAACCCGCTAGTCTACTTTCACTGAGCAACCCGCTAGTCTGCTTTCACTGAGCAGCCCGCTAGTCTGCTTTCACTGAGCAGCCCGCTAGTCTGCTTTCACTGAGCAACCCGCTAGTATGCTTTCACTGAGCAGCCCGCTAGTCTGCTTTCACTGAGCAGCCCGCTAGTCTGCTTTCACTGAGCAACCCGCTAGTCTGCTTTCACTGAGCAGCCCGTTAGTCTGCTTTCACTGAGCAACCCGCTAGTCTGCTTTCACTGAGCAACCCGCTAGTCTGCTTTCACTGAGCAGCCCGCTAGTCTGCTTTCACTGAGCAGCCCGCTAGTCTGCTTTCACTGAGCAACCCGCTAGTCTGCTTTCACTGAGCAGCCCGCTAGTCTGCTTTCACTGAGCAGCCCGCTAGTCTGCTTTCACTGAGCAGCCCGCTAGTCTGCTTTCACTGAGCAGCCCGCTAGTCTGCTTTCACTGAGCAGCCCGCTAGTCTGCTTTCACTGAGCAACCCGCTAGTCTGCTTTCACTGAGCAACCCGCTAGTCTTCTTTCACTGAGCAGCCCGCTAGTCTGCTTTAACTGAGCAGCCCGCTAGTCTGCTTTCACTGAGCAGCCCGCTAGTCTGCTTTCACTGAGCAACCCGCTAGTCTGCTTTCACTGAGCAGCCCGCTAGTCTGCTTTCACTGAGCAGCCCGCTAGTCTGCTTTCACTGAGCAGCCCGCTAGTCTGCCTTCACTGAGCAGCCCGCTAGTCTGCTTTCACTGAGCAACCCGCTAGTCTGCTTTCACTGAGCAACCCGCTAGTCTGCTTTCACTGAGCAGCCCGCTAGTCTGCTTTCACTGAGCAGCCCGCTAGTCTGCTGTCACTGAGCAGGCCGCTAGTCTGCTTTCACTGAGCAGCCCGCTAGTCTGCTTTCACTGAGCAACCCGCTAGTCTGCTTTCACTGAGCAACCCGCTAGTCTGCTTTGACTGAGCAGCCCGCTAGTCTGCTTTCACTGAGCAGCCCGCTAGTCTGCTGTCACTGAGCAGCCCGCTAGTCTGCTTTCAGTTAGCAACCCGCTAGTCTGCTTTCACTGAGCAGCCCGCTAGTCTGCTTTCACTGAGCAACCCGCTAGTCTGCTTTCACTGAGCAACCCGCTAGTCTGCTTTCACTGAGCAGCCCGCTAGTCTGCTTTCACTGAGCAACCCGCTAGTCTGCTTTCACTGAGCAACCCGCCAGTCTTCTTTCACTGAGCAGCCCGCTAGTCTGCTTTCACTGAGCAGCCCGCTAGTCTGCTTTCACTGAGCAGCCCGCTAGTCTGCTTTCACTGAGCAACCCGCTAGTCTGCTTTCACTGAGCAACCCGCTAGTCTGCTTTCACTGAGCAACCCGCTAGTCTGCTTTCACTGAGCAGCCTGCTAGTCTGCTTTCACTGAGCAGACCGCTAGTCTGCCTTCACTGAGCAGCCCGCTAGTCTGCTTTCACTGAGCAACCCGCTAGTCTGCTTTCACTGAGCAACCCGCTATTCTGCTTTCACTGAGCAGCCCGCTAGTCTGCTTTCACTGAGCAGCCCGCTAGTCTGCTGTCACTGAGCAGCCCGCTAGTCTGCTTTCACTGAGCAGCCCGCTAGTCTGCTTTCACTGAGCAGCCCGCTAGTCTGCTTTCACTGAGCAGCCCGCTAGTCTGCTTTCACTGAGCAACCCGCTAGTCTGCTTTCACTGAGCAACCCGCTAGTCTGCTTTGACTGAGCAGCCCGCTAGTCTGCTTTGACTGAGCAGCCCGCTAGTCTGCTGTCACTGAGCAGCCCGCTAGTCTGCTGTCACTGAGCAGCCCGCTAGTCTGCTTTCACTGAGCAGCCCGCTAGTCTGCTTTCACTGAGCAGCCCGCTAGTCTGCTTTCACTGAGCAGCCCGCTAGTCTGCTTTCACTGAGCAACCCGCTAGTCTGCTTTCACTGAGCAGCCCGCTAGTCTGCTTTCACTGAGCAGCCCGCTAGTCTGCTTTCACTGAGCAGCCCGCTAGTCTGCTTTAACTGAGCAGCCCGTTAGTCTGCTTTCACTGAGCAACCCGCTAGTCTGCTTTCACTGAGCAACCCGCTAGTCTGCTTTCACTGAGCAGCCCGCTAGTCTGCTTTCACTGAGCAACCCGCTAGTCTGCTTTCACTGAGCAGCCCGCTAGTCTGCTTTCAGTTAGCAACCCGCTAGTCTGCTTTCACTGAGCAGCCCGCTAGTCTGCTTTCACTGAGCAGCCCGCTAGTCTGCTTTCACTGAGCAGCCCGCTAGTCTGCTTTCACTGAGCAACCCGCTAGTCTGCTTTCACTGAGCAACCCGCTAGTCTGCTTTCACTGAGCAACCCGCTAGTCTGCTTTCACTGAGCAGCCCGCTAGTCTGCTTTCCCTGAGCAACCCGCTAGTCTGCTTTCACTGAGCAACCCGCTAGTCTGCTTTCACTGAGCAACCCGCTAGTCTGCTTTCACTGAGCAGCCCGCTAGTCTGCTTTCACTGAGCAGCCCGCTAGTCTGCTTTCACTGAGCAACCCGCTAGTCTGCTTTCACTGAGCAACCCGCTAGTCTGCTTTCACTGAGCAACCCGCTAGTCTGCTTTCACTGAGCAGCCCGCTAGTCTGCTTTCACTGAGCAGCCCGCTAGTCTGCTTTCACTCAGCAACCCGCTAGTCTGCTTTCACTGAGCAGCCCGCTAGTCTGCTGTCACTGAGCAGCCCGCTAGTCTGCTTTCACTGAGCAGCCCGCTAGTCTGCTTTCACTGAGCAGCCCGCTAGTCTGCTTTCACTGAGCAGCCCGCTAGTCTGCTTTCACTGAGCAACCCGCTAGTCTGCTTTCACTGAGCAGCCCGCTAGTCTGCTTTCACTGAGCAACCCGCTAGTCTGCTTTAACTGAGCAGCCCGCTAGTCTGCTTTCACTGAGCAGCCCGCTAGTCTGCTTTCACTGAGCAGCCCGCTAGTCTGCTTTCACTGAGCAGCCCGCTAGTCTGCTTTCACTGAGCAGCCCGTTAGTCTGCTTTCACTGAGCAGCCCGCTAGTCTGCTTTCACTGAGCAGCCCGCTAGTCTGCTTTCACTGAGCAGCCCGTTAGTCTGCTTTCACTGAGCAACCCGCTAGTCTGCTTTCACTGAGCAGCCCGCTAGTCTGCTTTCACTGAGCAGCCCGCTAGTCTGCTTTCACTGAGCAGCCCGCTAGTCTGCTTTCACTGAGCAGCCCGCTAGTCTGCTTTCACTGAGCAGCCCGCTAGTCTGCTTTCACTGAGCAGCCCGCTAGTCTGCCTTCACTGAGCTACGGAGGGGATCGCCTGGGAATCAAAGCTCACTATTCTTCCAGCTGAGTGCCAGAGACACAGAGGTCACATCATCTTTATAGCCAAAGATTTTAGAGGAATGAATAAGAGGGTCTTTGTGTGACGGTGGTGTATTGCCGTATGGGCAGAAAATGACACCATTCTTTTTTGCTTTGATAGAAAGAAATGGAGGGGAACACATGTAATACAAGTGACGTAGTTGAGAGACTGTGAAAGCCACAAGCCAAATACATTCCCATTCTCTGCTGTCCAGACTCCCCGCTTGAGTCAGTCAGACCATGTAAACATTTATATGTACTGTGAACTCAAGATTGGCGTAATAAGAAAAAACAACCAAATGTCAACCAAACAACTTGTCCTTGTCATTTCATCTACTGTAGTCTCTGTTTGTGGGGATACTCAGTGTAAAAGGGACTGCTCATATGGTTTATCAACATTGCTACTTGGTTGTAAATTGGTGATATGGTCACTATGACCCAATGTCAGAATATTGACACTATATGAACCAAAGACATCTTAATGCCAGACATTAAAACATGAAAACTTGAAATTACCTTCATGTAGTGTCCTTAATGTACAGTAATTACAATGATATAGCTTTTCAAACATAGTACAACCAAAATTACCAGGGGATATAGGCCTAGGCAAACATAAAATATGAATCATGAAAAATTATCAAAACATCCAAGCAGAGACTGCATTCCATTTCCCTTGATAAAGCTCCACATTAAATTGGAGTTTTTTTGTAATTCAATAAATATTAATAGGACTCAGACTCCATACATTTTTACCTACTTGAATGGAAATGTCCCTTCTTTCAAAGCAAGCAAAAACAAACAGCATCTGAAGGGAGCAAAAAGGGCAAACACAGCGTGTCTGAAATGGCAACCTAGTCTATTCACTTGTCACGGAGCTGATCTCTTACAAGTAGGCCTACAATGTTGACAATAAGTCATATATTAAAAACAACTTCATGGAAATATGATTGCAACTATTTAGGCCTACCTTTTCACTGATTAATTTGTTAAAGACAATGATAGGCCTTTGGGTCCCCAAGACCAGGATGGGGAACCACTGGTCAATGGCATGAAGGCAAGAGCCTCCTCATAGCCTTGCAGCCTGTGATTGGTCTGTGTCAGTACGTGGTCCTGTTTAAAGACAAATGTAGTAGTTATAAAGGATCACTATTTAATTCAATAGCCTATCTCGATTTGTAGCAAAAATGATTTAAAAGAATTCGCCATAAGGATCGAACTTGATCATAATAAACATTTTAGAGCCCAAAACGTCCGTCTAAAAAACATTTGAGGCCGTTCTGGCGATCCTAATTTATATAGGCTTTCTAGGGCAGACCAGGGCTTTTGGCACCACTAGGTTGCTATGCAGTAGAGACCGTCAGAGCTTGTGACTTCACGCTCCAAACCGGATACTGGGGAAATGATTGTGACAGAAAAATGGAGGTGAGTGACATGTTTAACTGTGTTGTGGCGCATTCCCACCTGTTGATTGGTTGATCTCCATGACGAAACGCATCATGGATAAAGGTATTTCAACCCTAACTTTTTGACGCGGCCATTTGGCCTGACAGAGGACAGTCATATTATGAGGCCTGGTCAAGTCTGTGCTCGTCAGTAACATTGCTCTTCGTCCTGTTTGATGTTTTGTAAATACTGTGAGTAGGTTAGACATACGTTTTCCACCTTGAAATTCCCACCTTGCAAATAAAAGCCTTCACGATGGACTACCTGCCTACCTCACATCACCATATAGCCTAAATGGGATACTTTTGACAAGAGCCCTACCGCTATAGAGTACCGTTTCGGACGCAGCCAAGCAAATCTGGAGAGTGTAACCACCCTCTGTAAAGTGTGTTATGCCAGAGGTGCAGCTGTGGGACATCGGGACACCCAGAGGCACACATGGCAAAGGTGAAGTCAAGTGCTGAGGTAAGCCTCTCCCTCTCGCCTGTCCCTGCTGCCTATCCCTCTTGCCTGTCCCTCTTACCTCTCCCTCTCGCCTGTCCCTGCTGCCTGTCCCTCTTGCCTGTCCCTCATGCCTGTCCCTCCTGTCTGTCCCTCTTGCCTCTGCCTCTCCCTCTCACCTGTCCATCTCGCCTGTCCCTCTGGCCTCTACCTCTCGCCTGTCCCTCTGGCCTGTCCCTCCTGTCTGTCCCTCTTGCCTGTCTGTCTTGTCTGTCCCTCTTGCCTGTCCCTCACGCCTGTCTGTCTTGTCTGTCCCTCACGCCTGTCCGTCTTGCCTGTCCCTCATGTCTGTCCCTCTTGCCTGTCTGTCTTGTCTGTTCGTCTTGCCTGTCCGTCTTGTCTGTCCCTCTCACCTGTCCCTCCTGCCTGTCCCTCTCGCCTCTCCCTCTCACCTGTCCCTCTCGCCTCTCCCTCTCCCCTGTCCATCTCGCCTGTCCCTCTGGCCTCTACCTCTCGCCTGTCCCTCTTGCCTGTCCAACATCATACACAGGCAAGGCCTACTCCTACTGCACACACACACACACACACACTGGCCACATATGCATGCAAACTGAATAGACAATGACTCACACATAGTGGTAGGCTATCTACTGAATGAATTGTTAAAGTATTAAAAAAAATACACTGTCTCCAGCCTTGAGAGACAATATTTGGGTTTCATTTCTGGGATCATGATCCTGATGTTTCTCCTTCTCCGTGTCCCATCTTCTCTTTGAGGGGATTTAATCCAAAGTAAGCCGATTAACACTGATATTTGTATTCTTCCACCACCATGCAACCATTTTATGTTAACTTCTAAATGTCACAATACTGCTTGATTTAAATCCACAGCCCACTGCAACTTGACAGGATAGACATATCTTCTTTATGTCAGGCAGGATGTTGGATTTATTTGACTGAGACTGAACTGCATAAGAATAAGGCATTATGGATAACAATGCTCTCAGCAAACTGCAGCAGCTGAAGCATCACATATATAGAAGCGCAATTGCCATAGGCCTGCAACCTCTTTCCAATACAGAAAATGTATTAATCAATCCCGAGGACTCCCGAGTGGCGCAGCGGTCTAAGGCACTGCATCTCAGTGTTAGAGGTGTCACTACAGACATCCTGGTTTGATTGCAGGCTGTATCACAACAGGCCATGATTGGGAGTCCCATAGGACGGTGCACAATTGGCCCAGCGTAGATCAGGTTTGCCAGTGTAAGACATAATTGTAAATAAGAATTTGCCTGGTAAAATAAATAAATCATTATAATGTGTATGTAATTGCCAGGCAGGCTGGAGTCGAGGCGCGCAAGACAAAATTACTACACATGTTGATTAAAACATTTGATTGTTATAATAGGTCGAATGTTCTAATAATTACTAATGTGAAATATAACATTATAAAGGATCTAGGGCTAATCAACTAAACGGGTCTTATCAGGAATGCAGCGGACGGTTTATTTCTTCCCTTCCCTGCTCCCTTCTCTTTGTTTAGTAGACAATTCAATCAACGTCGTGTCGCCCTGGGGCAGTGCGGTTGCGCTGTATTGCACCTTTAGCTCTGAACAAACCGCATGCAGGTTGTATAGAACGCGAGGCGCGCGGAACAGAGTGGTGCTAAGGTGGATTGGTTACTTAGAATATGTGATTCGATATTAAACGAGAGTTGAAAAGACCAGCTGCTGTGTATATGCTACCTACTGGACAGAGACAGAAACCCTACACCCAGTGCACTTGCTGAATGGAATAAACACCTGCCAAATACTGTATGTTAAACAACATAACAACCTTTTTGTTTTTAAAGAGTGTATACATCGGTCATAGTAGATATTGAACGGAAAAAACACTCTGAAATATCGGGGGGTGTTTGTGTGTGTGCGTGCGTCTGTGTATGCGTGTGTGTTGGCGCGGAGCGGAGAGCGTTTCTCTCTGGTTCATACTATAGACTACCTCCATGTGAAAAGCGTCACTGTTCCAAGCACGGCGCACCAATGTGAGCGATGTGTTAAAAATCTGATCATAGTCAAATGTATATAGTTTTGTACATTTGAGACGAGTCATAACCTCGTTAGCACAGCACTCAACTAGCCTACTTGCTTTACTATAGGCTAGGCTATGTTATACCATTATGCCTAAAACTAGTCTACTACTAACTGATAATAATACTAGGCTAATAATAATAATAATAAAGACTAGGCTAATATTAGTATAATAATAAGAAGAAGAAGAATAGCCGGCTATTGTTATTACCTAAGAGTAGAAAGTTAATAGATAGGTGAATGCAGCGAACAAATGTGCCCTTTCAAAGTGACAAAAGTACCTGCGACTTGTAAACCAAAGCCAACAAAACACGATTTTCATTTACCGGAATCGAATGTTGTCTGAGAAAAAAAACACACACACACACACACAGACGGACGGACCAATGCCCACTATAAATGCCCACCACCCACTCTCACAGTGCGACGGACGACGCGAGATGAGAATAAAGCAGGAGCCAGGAGGCTATGGTGGACTTGGTCTCAGTCTCAGTGATGTCCACTGTTTTCCAAGCCAAGGGACACGTGTGTCGGTGATTTAATGCTCCTTATTCTCAAAATAATGAACACTGCCGCTCCCTGTCTGTGCTCGAGGCTGAGAGCTGAAACATGTTGTCCGTTGAGATTCCTCTAATTTCGTTAGAGATAAATACATAAGGAATTCAGAAATTCTACACAAGCCAAACACACATGTCACTCTTTCATTTCGGATGGTTTGTCATTGTGGCAATAGAATAACCTAGCTAATATATACTGATATTTCTCAATACGACCTCTTTAACTTAGAGGAGACGTATATGGGCTACTTTAGGCTACTCTTCAATGTTCTTAGATAGAGTCAGGGTGATTTTAAAGCAAATATGAACGAAAATCAACATAGTGGGTATAGATAATTTGAAGGGCAACCCAGAGAGTTTGTAAACAAAACGGCCAAATGTGTGGGGACTGTTGGAAGAGGCATGCAACACAGCACTTGTTCAGTGCGCAGCGCGCAGACAGTTGTGACAAGAGTAGCCACAAACCTCTTGCGCTGTGCACCAGCCAGCCAGACACCGAACTGTCACTCACCTGCTTGTGAAGAGATCCTCCGAAACAGCGCAGAAGTGAGCAGAAAGCCCAAGCAACACAGAACCGATGCTAGTAGCTTCATTTTCAGGGGTTCGCAGTAACTCCTTTGATTCACATGTCCAGAAGCAAAATCCCTTTCGGCTTGACAAATATGAAAATGTAGAAGCTTGTGTCAGTTTGCAGTTAGGTTATTGATTCGAGTTAGTAGTAGGCTAATTAGTCCAACTCGGTCTTCTTCTTCTCCTTGTCTGGTTTATGCCTAGTGAATAAATGTGAATAAAAGTTCAAACCGATAGAAGGTGGCGTATGTTCCAAGGTAGCGCTTTGATATGGCTTGTCAAAAATAGTAAAGCAATGCTCATGCCATTCATTACTCTCTCGGAGTTGGATACCGTACTAAGCGACTGCGTACGGTCTAGAGACACACCCCCTTGCAATTTTGTCTCCTCCCACAGTCAACAGGATTGGTCGAAGGTAGCGCTGATTGATTTAAGCCCTCCTCCTAGAACCAGGGATTTTTAATGTTGCCAAAATCCTTGAATTTGTTGCGTAGGTCCCTTGCAACTGTCTTAGTCTACTAAATAATATTGGTTGTTAAAATGATGCGTTATATGCCTACCTGTTTTGGGAGACCTAAATGTAAGCATAATAGGCTACTCTAGCATTTATTCTTACCACTTAAAATGTATTTAAATTGTACACTATCGTTACATTTCTAGAGACATGTCTAAATGGGTCTGGAACCAACAGGACCACGAACAGCTTCTACCCCTAAGCCATATAAGACTGCTAAATAGCTAGTTAAAGGTGCACTATGCAGAAATCGCTCCGCAATTTCAAGGTGGTTTAAATTATAAAAATGAGCCTAATTTCAGTTTATGTGACACAACAAGCAACTATAGGGTAGAGCATCATTGTACCGTTTAAACCGCTGTGAAATATATTTTCCATAACCATGCTATGTTGTTGTCTTAGGTCTCTCTTTATGTAGTTTTGTGGTGTCTCTCTTGTCATAATGTGTGTTTTGTCCTATATTTTTATTTTTAATCCCAATCCCTGTCCTGGCAGGAGACCTTTTGTTTTTGGTAGGCGTCATTGTCAACAAGAATTTGTTCTTAACTGACTTAAATGAAGGTAAAATAAAACAAAATAAAGCATTTAAATAGCATAGCATAGCATAGAAATAGCACACATAGAACCTATCTACTGCTTCTTAGACTAGCTTTCAATGAGAATGACAGATCTATAACTAAAATGTTTATGTGAATTTGGTGGGGTTGCCCAAAAAGTTACATATTGCAGCTTTAAATAGCTACCTGGACTATCTGCAATGTCCTTTTTGGCACTAACTTTTTTGACCCGTCACACACACTGCTGCTACTGTTTACTATCTGTCACCTTATTCCTAGTTATATGTACAGTATACTGTATACCTACCTCAATTACCTTGTATCCTTGCACATGGACTCAGTACTGATACCCGTTGTATATAGCCAGGTTATCATTACTCATTGTGTATCTACTTTTACTTTAATTATTACGTATTTTAATTTTCTATTATTTATCTATTTTCTTTTTCTCTGCAATTTTGGGAAGGGACTTAACTAAGCTTTTAGTCCACACCTGTTGTTTATGAAGCATGTGACTAGTACAATATGTTTTGATTTGAGTCAACAGGCATTCCTGTTTTTAATGGCCTGCCCATAATTTTTATACATGACCCTGAGAATAATGGGATGTTAATTGATAAGCTCAGGAACCACACCTGTGTGGAAGCACCTGCTTTCAATATACTTCGTATCCCTCATTTACTCAAGTGTTTCCATTATTTTGGCAGTTACCTGTATTTCCATGTTGAAGCCAGTAAAAACAACTACATCGGCTAGGCTACATGTTTGTTATAACTAGGCCTATTGTAGTAGCTACTGTATACTATTTAATAAACTATCTTCAATGGATAGGACAAACATTCATGGCTCCAGCGGAAGAGCCATTAGGCCTACAGTGTGCACACATTGCTTTATGCTCATGGAACGAGAGATGTATAATATCTAGCTTCGGACCCGATCATATTTAGAAATATTGCTGTTGTTAAAAATAACTGATTGATTGTTAGTCAACACCTGATGTTTACGAAGCATGTGATGAATACAATTTGATTTGACACATAATAACATAATGAGGGCAGGTTATAGGGCAGGTTATTATCTTAGAGTAGGCCTATGTGTTGTCTAGAATTAATCAGAATACATTTTTATTCAACTTTGACTTTTGAACTTAAAAACAAATAAATTGCATCTTAAGTTGAAGTGACCGGACAGAATGTAAATGTTGTGTGTCCACATCAGAACATGAGAATGACCTACCTCTCAATAACACTCCTCGCTCTCTCTCTCTCTCTCTCTCTCTCTCTCTCTCTCTCTCTCTCTCTCTCTCTCTCTCTCTCTCTCTCTCTCTCTCTCTCTCTCTCTCTCTCTCTCTCTCTCTCTCTCTCTCTCTCTCTCTCTCTCTCTCTCTCTCTCTCTCTCTCTCTCTCTCTCTCTCTCTCTCTCTCTCACAGTCACACCTCAAGAGAGGGGAGAACACCCTCTGAGTTGCAATATGCCAAAACATCTGGTCTGAAAAGCTAATTTTCTTATGTTTGGCACAAATAGGGCGTGCAAGCACACACACACACTCGCATGCGCACGCACGTACACATACACATACGCTCACTTTTAAGAAGTGTTGTAGGTCTACTGTAGCCTAAAAGCTTTCTGAACCTTTTGCATGTTGTTTGCCCTTAATACAACTGTATTAAGAATATTAATGTTAAAGCGAACTGTAGAATCAAGGTAAACGAAAAGGTAGACTGAATTTAAACTTATTTATACAAATAACATGATGAAGAACCACGGAGAAGGAGATGAAGGACTGTGGCCTGACATGGAAAGCCATCCTGAAAAAAAGCAGAAGATCGACAGCTAGGTCACGCTCTCATGGAAGCCTTATGATCAAAATTGGAACAAAAGGATTAAGTAATGTGTTATTGCATGATTTGTTATTGCATGAAATGTTATGTCAACTAACACCATATTATTGCTTATATTATCATGTTATAGAGAAGCATTACATTTTATGGCTAGCATATTGTTTTTAGCATTGGCCTGTAATGATGAATGTCATATATACACTACAGTTCAAAAGTTTGGTGTCACTTAGAAATGTCCTTATTTATGAAAGAAAAGCACCTTTTTTGTCCATTAAAATAACATCAAATTGATCAGAAATACATTGTTGACATTGTTAATGTTGTAAATGACTATTGTAGCTGGAAACGGCAGATTTTTTATGGAATATCTACATAGGCGTACAGAGGCCCATTATCAGCAACCATCACTCCTGTGTTCCAATGGCATGTTGTGTTAGCTAATCCAAGTTTATCATTTTTAAAAGGATAATTGATCATTAGAAAACCCTTTTGCAATTATGTTAGCACAGCAGAAAACTTTTCTGATAAAAGAAGCAATAAAACTGGCCTTCTATAGACTTCTATAGACTAGTTGAGAATCTGGAGCATCAGCACGTGTGGGTTCGATTACAGGCTCAAAATGGCTAGAAACAAAGACCTTTCTTCTGAAACTTGTCAGTCTATTCTTGTTCTGAAAAATGAAGGCTATTCCAGGTTAGAAATTGCAAAGAAATTGCAAAGAAACTGGAAGATCTGGTACAACACTGTGTACTACTCCCTTCACAGAACAGCGCAAACTGACTCTAACTAGAATAGAAAGAGGAGTGGGAGGCCCCGGTGCACAACTGAGCAAGAGGACAAGTACATTAGAGTGTCCAGTTTGAAAAACAGACACCTCACAAGTCTTCAACTGGCAGCTTCATTAAATAGTACACGCAAAATACCAGTCTCAACGTCAACAGTGAAGAGGTGACACTGGGATGGTGGCCTAGGCAGAGTTCCTCTGTCCAGTGTCTGTGTTCTTTTGCAAATCTTAATCTTTTATTTTTATTGGCCAGTTATTGGCTAGTCTGAGATAATGCTTTTTCTTTGCAATCTGCCTAGAAGGCCAGCATCCCGGAGTTGCCTCTTCACTGTGTTTCCCAATGTAGAATAATAGTGGCATCAAAACTATAAACCATATGAAATCATGTAGTAACCAATTCAAACAAATCAAAATATATTTTATAGTTGAGATTCTTCAAATTAGCCACTCTTTGCCTTGACTACAGCTTTGCACACTCGCTGTCACGTTCTGACCTTAGTTCCTTTTTTATGTCTTTATTTTAGTTGGTCAGGGCGTGAGTTGGGGTGGGCATTCAATTTTGTTTTTCTATGTTTTGTTCTGTTGTTATATTTCTATGTGTTTGGCCTAGTATGGTTCTCAATCAGAGGCAGGTGTCAGTCGTTGTCTCTGATTGGGAGCCATATTTAGGTAGCCTGTTTTCTATTGTGTTTTGTGGGTGGTTGTTTCCTGTTTCAGTGTTTGCACCATACGGGACTGTTTCGGTTGTTTGTTCGTGTTTTGTTATTTTTGTTCTGTGTTCATTTAGATTTATTAAAAATCTATTATGGACACTTACCACGCTGCACATTGGTCCGATCCTTGCTACTCCTCCTCAGACAAAGAGGAAATTCGTTACACTCGCTCTCAACCAGCTTTATGAGGTAGTCACCTAGAATGTTAAAAGTTCATATGTGGAATTTCTTTCCTTCATAATGCGTTTGAGCCAATCAGTTGTGCTGTGACAAGGTAGGGGTGGTATACAGAAGATAGCCCTGTTTGGTAAAATACCAAGTCCATATTATGGCAAGAACAGCTCAAAAAGGCAAATAGAAACGACAGTCCATCCATAATTTAAGACATGAAGATCAGTCAATCTGGACAATTTCAAGAACTTTGAAAGTTTCGTCAAGTAGAGTTGCAAAAACAGTCAAGCGCTACGATGACATAGGCTCTCATGAGGACCGCCACAGGAAAGGAAGACCCAGAATTACCTCTGCTGCAGAGGATAAGTTCATTAGACTTAACTGCACTTCAGATTGCAGCCCAAATAAATGCTTCACAGAGTACAAGTAACAGACACATCTCAACATCAACTGTTCAGAGGAGACTGTGTGAATCCGACCTTCATGGTCGAATTTCTACAAAGAAACCACTACTAAAGGATACCAATAATAAGAAGAGACTTGCTTGGGCCAAGAAACACGAGCAATGGACATTAGACCGGTGGAAATCTATTCTTCGGTCTGAATAGTCCAAATTTGAGAATTTGAGATGATCTCCGCATGTGTGGTTCCCAATTTGAAGCATGGAGGAGGAGGTGTTATGGTGTGGGGGTGCTTTGCTGGTGACATTGTCTGTTATTAATTTTTTTAAATTCAAGGCACACTTAAGCAGCATTCTGCAGCGATACACAATCCCATGTGGTTTGCTCTTAGTGGGACTATCATTTTTCAACAGGTCAAAGACCCAAAACACACCTCCAGGCTGTGGAAGGGCTATTTGACCAAGAAGTAGAGTGATGGAGTGCTGTGTCAGATGACCTGGCCTCCACAATCACCCGACCTCAACCCAATTGAGATGGTTTGGGATGACTTGGACTGCAGAGTGAAGGAAAAGCATTACAGGTGTCTACCTCATGAAGCTAGTTGAGGGAATGCCAATAGTGTGCCAAGCTGTCATCAAGGCAAAGGGTCTTTGAAGAATATAACATATCAAATATATTTTCATGTGTTTGATTTGGTTACTAGATGATTCCATATGTCTTCTTTCATAGTTTTGATGCCTTCACTACTATTCTACAATGTAGAAAATAGTACAAATAAAGAAAAACCCTTGAATGAGTAGGTGTGTCCAAACTTTTGACTGGTACTGCATATATATTGGTTCATTTTAGAACAACTACGGCTGAACACATAGTCCAAATAACATTCAGAGATTCAGAGAAAACACAATGAACTCATAATTTCTAGAATGATAATGCTATGAAAGTATGAAACCTGGGAGAGACTTGTGCCACCTGGCATAAGTGTTACACTTTGAGCCTCAGTTTAAATCCCCTACGCTTCATCTTAAATGTTAAGCAAATAGCCCCTTTTTACTATCTATCCTTCCTCCGTCCTTTTTTCAAATGTTCCTTGATTTCTTCCCCAAAAACGTAGAAAATGGGAAGTTTTCCATTTTTGCTTTTAAGGTCACAAGGGACTGTTTTTTTGCTTGAGTGCAGAATCAATAACAATGCATTGAACTGTATGACACTAACTTTTTCACTGAAACTGTAGTTCTGACATTTCACCACAGGGGGGAGATAGACTATAACCTAAGAGGTTACCACATCACGACACATTTAGCATAAAGCTAGCAAAGTGGGATGACTCAATGTGTACTTTCCAAATGGCACCCGATTCACTTTATAGTGCACATATTTTTACCACAACCCCTTGGGACCTGGTGAAAAGTCATCCACTACATAGGGAATGTCATTTGGGAGAGTACCATTTGGGACTCAACAATGACTCAAGCTGGTACCAACAAGTTTACTGTTTCAGCGTCTCTTAATTTGACACATTGGAGCATCTTATCATTTAGACACATTGTTAATAAAACACGACTTAATGTGATGAGCATTTAATATCGCTGACAACAACCTAAGTGATTAAGAAATATAATTCTTATTCCTCGCTCTAAACCATTTCCAATGGCTGCCTTTTATCATTTTAACAACACCTGAAATGCAATTCAAACCACTCTATTATGTTTGTGTGTGTAATTTCATTATTTTAAAGATCGCTCCTCTGACAGTATCTTCTTAATGCTGTCAATTACATCATTCTTTCCATGGATTTTTATGAAACAGAAACAGAAAACTATGACGTTCTGTGTGAGACTGTGTGTGTGTGTGTATGTATGTGTGTGTGTGTGTGTGTTTTCCTGCCTGGGCTCCCCTGGTTCCAGTGGTGTAGCTAATCTAATACATAAGTCCCTGATTTGTTTAATGGATGAGACTTTGCTGCATGAGGCGAGCCAATAAATCCATAGCAGCCTCCAGAGGGCTAATGCCTCATAATGATTCCACACACACAATGTTCTGCAACTTATGAAGCAACTTTATCATACTCCTCCTCACACAGACACAGTGCTTATTTGTTTCACTGCTACCCTGCAACCAAGGCAATCTCTCCCCCTGCAGCAAGGTTATTCAAAAAGGCCCTGCATCCAAAATATCATCCTATTCCCTATATAGTGCTCTACTTTGCTCTGCTCTGGTCCAAAGTAATGCACAATATAGGCAAAAGGGTAACATTTGAGACGCAGCCAGGGGAATTCATTCAACAGCCTGTCTGGCTGTCACAATAGAACCATGTGTTGCAGCAGAAATGAAAGACACCATGCTTGGTGTATTCAATATAGTAGTGTATGGTTATGTAATGTATAGTAGTGTATGGTTATGTAATGTATAGTAGTGTATGGTTATGTAATGTATAGTAGTGTATGGTTATGTAATGTATAGCACAAGCTAACAGCCTCCGATAGACAGTGATGTCAGCAGAAATACATAAATGTCCGTTTTGCAGATTGAATATCAATGATCACATTAAAATATAATAACCATGTATGGATTTGCCATTGGAAAGTATGCTGAACTTTGACTGCATGGTAGTCTTGGAAAACATTTTCTCATGGGCAACATCTTTATTGATATGCTGGAAGTATATGTTAAGAAGCGCAGGATACTGTGGGCAACACATCATTCCATACCATATATATTTCAATAACATACTGTATCTTGAAATATCTGTAAATAGGAACACTTCATTCAGATTTATGCTAGCTGCTTTCATTTCATAATGAACACATTAACTTGTTGTGATGGTAGTGATGATAACCATGTTTCACATAATAATAAGCGGCAGTGTTGATGAGTTTATATTTATCTTGAACAGGAGGACTGAATGTTCTCTCAAAATGGTTTGATCTGAATAGAACACCTAATGCCTAAAGATGATAGAGAACATGGGACAGATGACTAATATGTCATTCAAAGTGTGATTTGTGTCCAATTTCAAGACACTCTGTATCCCAAATGGCACCCTATTCTCTACATAGTGTACAACTTTTTATGGGCCCGGGTCAAAAGTAGTGCATTGTATAGGGAATAGAGTGCCATTTAGGACACAAACACTGAGCCTGTGGAAAAGTTGCAGTAGAGACATTTGTTATTGTCAGAGCTAAACTTTTCAATATACAGTACCAGTCAAAAGTTTGGACAGACATACTCATTCAAGTACAATCACCCAATCTCAACCCAATTGAGATGGTTTTGGATGAGTTGGACCTCCGAGTGAAGGAAAAGCAGCCAACAGGTGCTCAGCATATGTGGGAACTCCTTCAAAACTGTTGAAAAATAATTCCAGGTGAAGCTGGTTGAGAGAATGCCAAGAGTGTGCAAAGCTGTCATCAAGGCAAATAAAATATATCTGGATGTTTTTTGATGTTTTTTGGGGGGGTTACTACATGATTCCACATGATTTCATAGTTTTGATGTCTTCACTATTATTTGACAATGTATAAAATAGTAAAAATAAAGAAAAACCCTTGAATGAGTGTGTGTGTCCAAACTTTTGACTGGTACTGTATGAATAATGAATTCAAGGTATTACATGTCCTCTCGTAAGTGTATTTTATTTTCCCAGAAAAGCAAACACTTACAATGACAATCTGTACTGTACAGTAGTGTACACTGGCTACATTAGAGTGTGCAGTAGATCAAGCGAACCAACCATGTAGGAGTGTTGCTGTTCAAAGTATAAGCCTCAGCATTCTTTATCTAAAATGAAAAATGAATACAAATGTCTATGTGTGACTATAAGGTGCAGTGCCAGCAGTAGGCATTTCATTGTGCGGTACACACCCCATTCTATCCTGTGCATATGACAAATAAACATTGCTTATAACTTTTAGGCTATCCCCAGAAGCTGTAGGGTTGGAGGTGTTAAATATTCAGGTTAGGAGGAGTTAAAAAACTAGTGATGATTCCTGGATGATAGGGGTTAATAGTTCCCTAGGAGTCTGTCTCTGTCTCTATCTGCCTCAACTCTACGGCTCGGCTCATAGCTACAGCGATTCACTGAGCAATAAGCTGCATTACCACATTACACACACAGGATTACGTGGCCACTTCCTCAGCCAATGACTCTCATCAGAAGTCACTGAAGAACCCACTGACTGTGTAATTGTTTCCCATTAGGGGAAATGTTCACTCCCATCCCACCGTCTCACTCTAGCTGTGTGTGCTGACAGATGCAGGATGCTCAGTGGCCTGGCAGTGAGTCAAGATGATTCTGTATAAGGAAGGGGTAGCGGGTTGTGGGGTTGTGGACTCCGTGTACAATCAGTGGGTTGTAGATGCTCAGTATCCAGTCAGAGGCAGGATTATTGTCTACAGTATAGGGGCAGTGAGGTTGTGGACTCCTTCTGTTTGAGGGGAAGTGGGGTTGTGGACATCATAGTTCCCAATCAGTCCAACTCCTTGGACACCTCCTCCTTGAAGTTCGCAGTTGTGTTTAAGAAACACTATTTTGCTCAAAACATATTTTTTACACTTTAGTGTGTGTACTTTCCACTTTTTATACTTGCAATATTGCTTTTCAATACTAAATGTAAAAAGATCGCTACAGGATGTATTTAATGTGAATGTTGTTATTGATAGTAGTGAAATATGAGTAAGAGTTTGTACGATGTACACTGCTGCCATCTACTGAATAAAATAAATAATTGTATCTCTGCTGTGTTACTGTGTTACTTCTGAAAAATACTGCCATCTATTGGCACCTATATGAACTGCAGTCACAGTACATGTATGGCAAAATATCTCATTATTATCCCAACGAGTTTCCAAAAGAGCCTAATCATTCCTATCATTACACTGCTGTAGAGTAATTCAATGACTTTATTCCGATGTTATCTTAATCACATATCTTCTCTCTTTTTTGTGAAGCCTTTTATCTCAATGTACTGCCACTGGAGGGCAGCACAAGTGTGAGAATAAGGTAATGGGATAATTCCCTTATTACAGGACTATTGTGGTCTTTACATGATTGTAAAAGTGCGTGTGTGTGTGGCAGGACTTGCCCACAGCTTATGTTGATGTCTGCCCTCAAAATTAACCATCAGTGTGGAAACAAGATTGAATTACTGGTTTTATCTGAGCAATACTGAGAGTACAATCTTAATACCACTCCGCCCTTGATGTCAGCGTGTGGGGGTAGGGACTGGAGGACTTTTACAAAGTAGGGTTAGATAATATCACATTCGTTACATTGACTCATCAATACTATCTGTCACCTGATGTGACTAAAGGAAACTTGATGGTGTGAGATCACTTCAGGCAAACCACAGGCTTCCAATACTATAAACAATGATGTCCAGGAATTTAACATGATTATTGTACAGATTTTCTTTGAATACGGTTATAGAAGACATGACCAAAACTAGAGGCCTTTATAAGCCTACAGATCGATCATCTTTGAGATTGTAACCCACCAATCCAGGCACGTTTTACCAGGATCCCATCACTTATACTAGTAGCAACAGCCCCACTACACCACAAGACACCTCTCTACACCAGAGAAGACCAGTGAGTGGCTAACAACTTATCTGTCAGTTTCTAGAAGTCAATCCTTGTCCTTGCATCTCTGCCCTGTACATTGCAGTAGATCTGCTCTGTGTATGCATTGAATTGGTTTACCTATAAAAAGTTCAGAGGGCTTTATGGAACATCATTTTTACATCTTTCTCTGAGTGTTGTGTTGTATTTAAGCGCTATTCACTCCTCTCTTGACCCCAGGCCCAGCAACCGCAAAACTAACAAAAGCGTTGACATTTAAAAGGGGAGAAAATCGTGCCTAAGTGCTCAGTTGCAGAAATAGCACGTTTTCTATTTTTTCTCTCTCTTTTTTTCCAGGGGGGTGTCACCTTTCAGCAGCCTCAAAGAGAGACGGGTAGCTAGGTACAGTGAAGTCACAGACAGTCTATCTATTCTGGTATTTACATATATTTCCTGTTTTCACTTCAACTCTTGGCAGCTGTGCATCCATTTCTGTCAGACAACGGACGTCTGTATCCCTGCATCCCCAAACCTACCTCCCAGCTTAAACCCACAGCTCTCCCCAACATCACAACCTCTCTCTCTCTCTCTCTATCAATTCATTTCATTTCAATTCAATGGGCTTTATTGGCATGGTAAACATGGGAAACATATGTTACCATTGCCAAAGAAAGCATCTCTCTCTCTCTCCCTCACTTCCCAATAATACAGTAACAAGCCTAGCAACCCTGCAGCTGTACTTTGCTCTGCCATTTTCTCCTCTTATCAGGTGCACTAATTGCTCTCCTTTCTCATATCTCTCCTTTATCTCTCTCTGTCTGTCTGTCTGTCTGTCTGTCTGTCTGTCTGTCTGTCTGTCTGTTTGTCTGTCTGTCTGTCTGTCTGTCTGTCTGTCTGTCTGTCTGTCTGTCTGTCTGTCTGTCTCCCTGCCTGCAGCACTGTCAATCACCCTTCACACTGCTGCAGGACACCGCCACCCCTCCCCTTTAGTTAGTGTGTGTTTGCAGTCATAAGAGAATAAGCAAATAGTTGTGTTGCTGATGGACTTTACATGCTATTCCTAACTGAAGTGTGTGCATCCAGCAAATATAACCAGACCTATATAAAACCCTTCAATGGAAGCAGCTGTGTGTGTATGTGTGTGTGTGTGTGTGTGTGTGGTGACAATTAAGACAGTAATGGGTCTCAACATCGTGTTCTAACCGGACAACCCTATAATGGGCAGAACCAAGTCAAATCTGCATGAAGGTCTTAGCGGGTTTGGGCTCAGAAGCCAACCGCTCAGACCAGCTCCAGCTAGCTGTTTTTACATGTCTGTCTGTATGACAGTCTGTATGTCTCTCTCTCTCTCTCTTTCTTGCCTTCTCTGTCAGTATCTCTCTTTCTGTCTCTCTCTCTCGCTCTCTCGCTTTCTTGCCTTCTCTGTCAGTATCTCTCATTCTGTCTCTCTATCTCTCGCTCACTGCATCTATCTATCACTCACTCACTCACTCACTCACTCACTCACTCACTCACTCACTCACTCACTCACTCACTCACTCACTCACTCACTCACTCACTCACTCACTCACTCACTCACTCACTCACACACTCACACACACACACACACACACACACACACACACACACACACACACACACACACACACACACACACTCTCTCTGCAAGTTTTTTGGCCCACAGCAGAGGAAGGAAGGTGGAAGTTCCCCCACAGTCCAACATCCTCCCCACATGTAGCTCTCCACCCGCTCTTTGAGCTGCCTGACCACAAACCAGCCCAAGATTACACAGAGGCCTTTGCACTGACGCCAAGTCTTTGCATTGTTGCTTTATCATATCCCTAACCCTAGACACACAAATTCTCCCACGAAGAGGTTGGAGCACAGGGTGAGTCGCAGACTAATGCAGTGCCCCTGGAGCAGTTTAGGGTTCGGGTTAAACCCCTTGCTAAAGGGCACAATGGCAGGAGCTGATGGCTTGGACACTATGAGTAGTTCAATACCCAGATTAAATGTAAACATTCCACTGTCACTCTGTGTGATGGGTTCATTTTTAAACAATGACCGTCCTGTGAGAACAGACAACTGTTTCCTGTTTAATCCAGTGTAGCGCCAGATGAATGCCTACACCTGTGGATTCCCCTAACAACACTCCACCACTCCCCAGTCCTTACAGCTCCTGTCTGGAGGCCCCTCCCCGAACTACTCCCTATCCTTACTGACATGGCTCTGACACTGTGATGTGCTGTGACATCACATCAGTCAATCACCACACACGCACACGCACACACACTCACAGAGAGAGAGGTAACCTGGGTTAGCCATAGAACAATTTTTGGTTCTCGCACCATTTCTCTAGCAGTATACAGCCTGTTGCTGCATTGTCTTGTAATGTGTGCTGGGTGTGTCTTGGAGCGAGAGAGAGAGAGAGAGAGAGAGATGGTGTAGCAGACCAGCACTAACATCCCCACAGCCAGGCAGGAAAAACAGGAATAGGAGTCACCAGGTAGAAATTGCACAACCACCGAGTGGCTATATCAGGGCTTAAGATATCTGGAACCTCCTACTGTAACATCAAACTCATAAGACAACGCACTGGGCACAAACCTGTTTAATCAACGTTGTTTCAACGTAATTTGTCAACGTATTGTGAAGTGGAATTTCCACAATCAGAAGAAAGAAAATGGTCAGGCAGCACCTCCTACTGGAAGTTGATCTATCTACAGCTACCTTTTGGTCTCCCATCCAGGGTTTTAACTAAGCCTGGCTTAGCTATGATATTTGTCGCTGACTATAACCAATGTGCTATCGTGAGAATTATTGTTGACTTCCACTTAAAAACAAAATCATTCCAAAGGATAGGTTTAACAGAGAAAATGAAATGTGACCATACTTTAACACTCATACCATCAATAATGCATGTTATTTAGGCCTATATAACATTTGCAAAGTCATCAACAGCTATTGTTTAAATTCAACTCAGGATTCAACTAAACATAGACAGTACATAGGCCTAGGGTTTCAAACTCTGGTTGATTTCAAATGTAATGACATTTAGTGATATCGAATTGTGTTTGGTTGTCAACGCAACCAAATATCAACATTTGAAGGATATGTATTGTCTGCTCGGATAGTTCCATCTCTGCCACTAAGTCTGACTTTAATTTGAGTTTGTCTACAAATTGGATGTACTGCCAAATTCTCAAAAAAGACGTTGGAGGTGGCTTATGGTAGAGAAATTAACATTAAATTATCTGGCAACAGCTCTGGTGGACATTCCAGCATGTCAATTGCATGCTCCCTCAAAACTTGAGGCATCTGTGGCATCGTGTTGTGTGACAAAACTGCACACTTTAGAGTGGATTTTTATTGTTCCAAGCACAAGATGCACCTGTGTAATGATCATGCTGTTTAATCAGCTTCTTGATATGCCACACCTTTCAGGTGGATGGATGATCTTGGAGAAATGCTCACTAACAGGGATGAAGGAGATGATCTAGGAGAAATGCTCACTAACAGGGATGTAAACAAATTTGTGCACAACATTTTAGAGAAATAAGCTTTTTTTGTGCATATGGACAATTTTTATGATCTTTTATTTCAGCTCATGAAACATGGGACCAACAATTTACATGTTGTGTTTACATTTTTGTTCGGTGCACATTATTAATTTGTAAACAACCTGGAATTAAAGCCAGACTAAATCAGTGGCACAGATGAAACTCTCCAAGCAGAAGATCTCCTTCAAATGTTGATATTTGGTTGCATTGACAACCAAACACAATTCAATATCAGTTTTGAAATACAATAAATAGTACACTAACTTGTCAACAAGTTAACATATATGTTGGATTCACATCTCCAACTCAACCAACAATAAAAGTTATAAAATGGGATAAAACCAGTGGCTCAGATCAAACTATCCAAGCAGTTTATAGGCCTACATCTCCATAAAATTGTGATATTTGGTTGAGTTGTAAACTAAACACAATTCAATATTACTTTTGTAATACAGTTCATAGACTAAAGTTAAAGCTATCTTACAAACTGATGTAACATTCAAACTTAAAAATAGCCACATTTTGAGTTACTGTAACTATATATTTCTTTGTAATCATTTAAAGCGTGCATGTTCCAACATGCATAGGTCATCGCAGGTCTGTGGAGATCTTCACAATTGCTGTAATTACCTTTGCAGAATCTCGACCGGTCTTGATAATTTGCACCATGTACTATTAATGTAATTTTTACTCAACTGCAATTTAGGTAATTTGGTTCTGCTATTAAATGAAGCACAGGTATAACACATTAATCTATTACATGAAAATAAAACATATCTGATATTGTATTTCCATTTGAACTTTGCTGTGGCTTAAAATGGTTGAAAGCACATTGATAGAAATTTAGTTGACATCTGAACCAAATCAAATGTTATTTGTCACATACACATGGTTAGCAGATGTTAATGCGAGTGTAGCGAAATGCTTGTGCTTCCTAGTTCAGACAATGCAGTAATAACCAACGAGTAATCTAACCTAACAATTTCACAACAGCTACCTTATACACACAAGTGTAAAGGGATGAAGAATATGTAGATAAAGATATATGAATGAGTGATGGTACAGAACGGCAGAGACAAGATGCAGTAGATGGTATAGAGTACAGTATATACATATGAGATGAGTAATGTAGGGTATGTAAACATATAAAAGTGGCATTGTTTAAAGTGGCTAGTGATACATTTTTTACATGTATGGCAGCAGCCACTCAATGTTAGTGGTGGCTGTTTAACAGTCTAATGGCCTTGAGATAGAAGCTGTTTTTCAGTCTCTCGGTCCCTGCTTTGATGCACCTGTACTGACCTCGCCTTCTGGATGATAGCGGGGTGAACAGGCAGTGGCTTCGGTGGTTGTTGTCCTTGATGATCTTTATGGCCTTCCTGTGACATCGGGGGGTGTAGGTGTCCTGGAGGGCAGGTAGTTTACCCCCGGTGATACATTGTGCAGACCTCACTACCCTCTGGAGAGCCTGACGGTTGTGGGCGGAGCAGTTGCCGTACCAAGCGGTGATACAGCCCGACAGGATGCTCTCGATTGTGCATCTGTAAAAGTTTGTGAGTGCTTTTGGTGACAAGCCGAATTTCTTCAGCCTCCTGAGGTTGAAGAGGCGCTGCTGCGCCTTCTTCACCACGCTGTCTGTGTGGGTAGACCAATTCAGTTTGTCCGTGATGTGTACGCCGAGGAACTTAAAACTTTCTACCCTCTCCACTACTGTCCCGTCGATGTGGATAGGGGGGTGCTCCCTCTGCTGTTTCCTGAAGTCCACGATCATCTCCTTTGTTTTGTTGAAATTGAGTGTGAGGTTATTTTCCTGACACCACACTCCGGGGGCCCTCACCTCCTCCCTGTAGGCCGTCTCCTCGTTGTTGGTAATCAAGTCTACCACTGTAGTGTCGTCTGCAAACTTGATGATTGAGTTGGAGGCGTGCATGGTCACGCAGTCGTGGGTGAACAGGGAGTACAGGAGAGGGCTCAGAACGCACCCTTGTGGGGCCCCAGTGTTGAGGATCAGCGGGGTGGAGATGTTGTTACCTACCCTCACCACTTGGGGCGGCCCGTCAGGAAGTCCAGTACCCAGTTGCACAGGGCGGGGTCGAGACCCAGGGTCTCGAGCTTGATGACGAGTTTGGAGGGTACTATGGTGTTAAATGCTGAGCTGTCGTCGATGAACAGCATTCTCACATAGGTATTCCTCTTGTCCAGATGGGTTAGGATAGTGTGCAGTGTGGTTGCGATTGCGTCGTCTGTGGACCTATTGGGGCGGTAAGCAAATTGGAGTGGGTCTAGGGTGTCCGGTAGGGTGGAGGTGATATGGTCCTTGACTAGTCTCTCAAAGCACTTCATGATGACGGAAGTGAGTGCTACGGGGCGGTAGTCGTTTAGCTCAGTTACCTTAAGCTTTCTTGGGAACAGGAACAATGGGGGCCCTCTTGAAGCATGTGGGAACAGCAGACTGGGATAAGGTTTGATTGAATATGTCCGTAAACACACCAGCCAGCTGGTCTGCGCATGCTCTGAGGACGCGGCTGGGGATGCCGTCTGGGCCTGCAGCTTTGCGAGGGTTAACACGTTTAAATGTTGAAAGCATAGTGATAACACATTGGAAAATCAACTAACTTTTGGCTTTCTTTTTGGGTGGGTGAATATACTGTAGGTTATAATCTCAATGATCAACATCTCAACCAAATATTACCCAATTATCCATGTTGAAACTATGTGTTGTGCTCAGTGTGAATGACCTGCCATCCAACCAAACAAACTGCTGGTTATTTTCCAAGCTTAGACTAAGCCAAACTGCAGTAACCTTTCTGGGATGAGATGAATCAACAGGGTCACATCTTAGATCTGCTCAGTTTATTTGGACATTTCAGGATCATTCAGGATTGCGGAGGAGGGCTTCAGTAGTGTTACTGAGCTGCCTGACTTGATGAACTGTCATGGGGTTGATTCTGTCTGATCTTGGCCGAGCCTGACCACAGCACAAATGTGTGTGAATAGCTGCTGTGTCCCCAACTCCTCTGAACAACGCTTACTGTCCAGTATCTTCACACTGGATCTGTAGCACATGAAGCAGGCCGCATGTTGCCCAAATGCCAGAGAAACGTCACAGAGGAAGTCTCTCTCAAACCCATGGTTCATCTTAGCACAGGGAGGCCAGGGGCCACTTAGTATTTTCTCGCCCACGGGAGTCTGGCTGTATGGCCCCCTACACACTTGAGTTGTACCGCACATTTGGAACATGTGCGGCACAACACATTTGGAACAACTGTTGAGATACAACTGAGGGTTTTTATGCACAAACATAAATACTCAAGGGTTGTGGGGAGACACCACACCTTGATTGTATAAAAAAAGAAATGTGCAGACTCTTCGTTGTCACATAAATAACCATTGTGTCGAATGTGTTGAACATCAGTTGTGCAACCTGAGTGGGAACATGGTGTGAGAGAGACAGGGTCACAAGTGAGGACCAAGAATGGGTCACATCTTTTTACAATCCTGTGTCCTCATATACTGTATATGAGAATTGCAGGTATTAAAATACATAGATTGTATGTGTATATAGTGTATTTTAACATATAAACAGGTAATGCCTTGCTTCATGATATTCTACTAGTACATATTGTAAACATCTTGACATCAATATCAGTAAAATCAATACTTTAAAAGTGGGAAGACTATGCCTTATAAACATATATTTAACTATTTCCAGCCCTGTATCTTCTTCTCATGTCAAGGATATTAGCAGCATTGGTTTTGGTAATACCTCAATATTCTCTTGAGGTATTTTAATTTTGTAACATTGTAATATCACATAATCCACCAAATTCAGAGATTGACCTATTAATTAAAGCAATTAATAAGCAATATTGTGTCATATATAGAATTAAAGGAGCAAGAGTCCTTAAGAGATGTATTTCTTCTTTCAATGAACATCATTTGAAGCTGTAAACATGCTGTAAAGCTGTAAACATGCTGTAAAGCTGTAAACATGCTTGTTTACTAGCAGACTGGCTGGTGTTTCTATCGGCAATGTAAACGTGCAAGTTAAATGATTGTGATACAATTATATTTTTAATTTTTTTAAGCAACACCCCAAATTATGATTTTGAGATTTTGTTGATAAAGAAATGATGTATTCCAAGATGTACTGGAAGAAATACAACAGTGTATAGAAGTACATAGAATACAAATACCTGAGACCCCCACATGATAATAATTTCAACATCAGTGCGTATCTGTGCACATTACTAACCCATTTTAATATAGTGCCAGAATATTCACCATTCATATTATGTATACAAAAGTACACAGCAACCCTCTCTTTTACCAGTATTGTTCGTTAGCACTTGTTATATAATAATAATAAAAAACATAATTTTTACACAACAATTCAAATTATACATTTACCAAGAAAAATTGAAATCCAGTGCAGTTTTTAGTACATATAAAATACACCACAATCGAGAGTGTCTAATTTTGCTTCAAGTATGCTCTTCTTCTAAGAGTGTGGAGTCTGTCAATAAGATCACTTCTTCTTTGTGTTCATATAGGCTCATATAAATTCATATATAGGTTGTAGCCTCCAGATATATTTACACACAATGCTTCAACATTATATGTATCACTCTTTAACAAGGTTGTACAGTACGTACAGAGGTAAGACGGACCATACAGCTCCAACAACAACCCACTGGGCACACACTGGATGAATCAACGTTGTTTCCACGTCATTTCAATGAACCAACGTGGAATAGACTTGAATTGACGCCTGTGCACAGTGGGAAAGCACTTTATGAGCTAAGGCCTTTACATACACACATATAGATGTAGGATCTTAATTTGAGCCAGTTTGCTAAAGCAGGAAAATAATTCTGCAGCAACAGGAAATGTGAATTATTATGTGGAGCATAATTAAATGGATATTTTTGTAGGGGTTGACACATTTTTCGTAAGGGAAAAACAAGTCTGAAATTTCTAAGTGGAAATTACTAACTTCAGAAGCCTTTTTAAACCTCAAATGCATTGCAGGAAAGTTCTCTTGCAACAGGGTGAACAATTTAAGATCCTACATCTGTAGTAAAAAAATCTGAAAAAGAAATGTAACTATACAATATCGATCTCACTTTCACAGACAATAATCCATTATTTTTCTTCCCTGTGCGGTAGTCTGACTTTTTGTTATGTAGAAAATTATTAAATAGCCTAATCTTGGTGCTCACTTTGTCTCCCTCAATTGATGTACACATGGGACAAATCAGAATACAGTAAGATTATCTACAATCTACGGCAATTATTTCATAACAGATAGTAAAGCAATCGTGTGCACTTTGCTACAGGTGGGCTGACATATGTTTTTCAAATATTCTAAAACTATTTGTTAGCATCCATGCTTGCTTCATAAAGAATAGTAATGATTCTGGACGTGGTTAGAAAAACAATAGGCGGACATACAGTAGATTGAAGACAACTATACCGGTGCATTAGAACATCTATAGAAATATGAATTATCAAAGATAAAGGTGTGAGTAAATACAAAATAGGGGCTTTCATTTAAAAAGAATAATGCATTGAGGGAATGCAGAATGCATGTAATAGCTACTACAATAGCTAAAAGATGTAAACAAATACCATTGCCAATACTTTACAGTAACAATAAGCTGTTGCAATAAAAGTACAGTATGTGTTTTGAAATATAAAGAGAAATAAGCTGCCACTTGATTGGGGAGGTTACATACCGTACCACATAACATACAGAAGGAGTGAAGAAGTTTGAACTGAACAGTGAACTGAGCCTGGCCATATACACATAGGGCCATTCCTATGGCCAAAGACCATCAGGACAAAAGACTGTGGCAATTCAAAATATGGTATATGCTGCATAATAAACAGAACAACAGCGACATTACATATTTTGCCAGCAAAATATTTGTTATCAAAAGAGCAACATGTACATTGTCTTAAGCATTTGTCCAAGTGCACATAGATGATTTGATTTGATCCACATACATACCATCACCCTTCACTGGCATTCTACTTCTAAAAAGTCTTTACTTCTAAAAACCCTAAACCACACTGCTATCTATCTACTAAACAGTACCAGTGCATCAGCTTAATTGTACTGGGCACAATCCTTTCCACAACACATTCACATGCAATGTACAGCAGGGTTGGTATCAATGCCATTCCAATTCTATCAATGTAAGAAATAAACTGCAAATCCAAATTCAAATTTTCCTCGTCGATTTTCTTTAATTTACTGAATTGAAATGTCATTGATCCCAACCCAGGAGTAGAGCGCATGCACTGACATTGCGCTTGCAGAAAGCAGCCTGTCTATTGTAAGACACATGTGTGGGTTCAAGGCAACTTGCGAGCTGGAGATTTGAAGTTACTATTGAACCATCAAAACAGGGACTGGCTTCAAAACAGGGAATCCCTTCCCGTCCTCCCCATTCGTCAAGGCATCAGTCTGCTAGTGAAAGAACAGGTTTAGGGAGGAGGCGGGTTGCAGTGCACTGCTTTTCCTTTCCTCTGTGAAGTGCTGTGAAACTGAGAAGGTTACAGGAACTGTTCCACAGAAAGCAGATATTTAGCTAGGGTAATGAACAAAACTATAACAAATCTATTGACAATGTCTGAAAAGGTAAATCATGAGTAAGTTTCTCCGTCTCCGTCTCTGTTTCTCTCTCTCTCTCGCACACACTCTCTGTCTCGCTCTCTCTCTCTCTCTCTCACACACTCTCTGTCTCGCTCTCTCTCTCTCACACACACTCTCTGTCTCTCTCTCTCTCTCTGTCTCGCTCTCTTTCTCTTTCTGTCTCGCTCTCTCTCTCTGTCTCGCTCTCTTTCTCTCTCTGTCTCTCTCTCTCCGTCTCTTTCTCCCTCTCCCTCACTTTCTTCCATATTTCTCTTTTTTTTGTCTCTCTCTTTGTCTTTGTCTTTCTCCCTTTCTTTCTCGCTCTCTCTCTTTCTCTCTCACTACTCTCTTTCCCTCTGCAGAAAATGTAATTCTTTAATGTGGCTAGTGTGACAACACGCCTGTGCAGTTAGCAGTTAGAAAGACAGAGAAGATATACAGTCTGTTGCAAGAAATCATGCAAGAAAGAATATTATATTCTAAAGTATGGTTCAGTTGGTGGGGTCAGGGAAAGCCCCTTGATAAGTTGAGACCTTACATGGCAGTCTATGTGGCAACGAACAAGTCCAACAGTACATTATTCAGCAAGAAAGGAACAGTGATAAACTATAATAGAACTACTCACAGAGACACACCATGACAAAACTTTCTAGGTGTACTATTTCTTTGTGATCTTCTTCACTCCAAAAAAAATCCCTCACTTGTGATACATATCTCAACCTCAAATTCTTCAAAACACCTTGTACAATTAAAATGTGTATTTGGCCCAGACCTTCATATATTTGTTTGGAATGATATATAGCTAGTATCATTATGCTGCAGCAAATGTTGGTTAGTTCTCTCTCTACTGGTTGGTTGCATTGACCACACACAGTTAGTTCAACATCACTGTCCTGAGGTGGGATGGGATGGGGCGGGGACCAGTGGTGGCTTCTGTCCAGTCCATCCCTCTAGTTGAAGGTGTGTTCCCCGCGGACGATGTGAGATGAGAACTCATAGCGGTCCTTACTGCGGTGGCCACAGATGTTACACTCCAGCGGGTCCCTGTAACCATGACAACCCATGTGGATGGTGTACATGACGTGGTCCAGGAAGAGAATGCGGCAGTGTTCACACTGGAACACCCTCATCTTCCGCCCCTCTCGCCCAAACACACGCACCCCTTCCCGACTTATAGGCCTCTCTGCCGCCCTTCCCTGGGCCACCTCAGCCCCACCTCGCCCCTCCTCTCTGCCGCCATATGCTGGGCTGGATCTGGGACGGTGGTGGGGGTTGTTCCAGTGGTAACCCAGCCTATCCTGTGGGCTGCTCCGGGCAGAGTCGGCCGAGTCCAGCCCACTGTTGCTAGGAGACTCTTTTTCCTCTCTGGTACCCTGTGGGTGGTGCTGCTTAGGTCTGGTGAGGGCGATGGGCCCGTTGGAGGAGGGATGGAAGTCAGGGGGAGGAGGGGGCAGAGGTGAAGGATGAGGTGGAGCGTCGCGGCTACCCGGTCGGTCCATACGCAGCCCTGACCCCAGAGGGTAGACGTGGTGGAAGAGGGGGTTGACCATGGGTACCACCTCAGCCATAGAAAGAGACGGCTGTGGACCGTGGGGACCATGGGGGTGGGGATGGTGGACCAGGGGTCTCAGGGAGTCAGAGCCCAGGTAAGAGATGGCGTTGTTGATAGCCTGGTCCATCATGTGAGCCTGCATCAGCTCTGCCTCCTTCTCATACTTCAGACCCATCTCATAGCTCAGCTCCGGGTAACTATAACGCATCATCTTCTCACCTGCAGAGCACAGCTTGCATATTACCACAATGAAACTCACATATGCATAAGCTCACCGTAAGAGAAACTGTCCGGTCGAATGACACCATTGGATAGTACAGAATACATACAATTGTAACTCTATAGAATATGAAAGAGTGCCTTAATTTTGTGTGCGTGTCTAACCTTTCCATTTTTTAATAAGCTAAACACTATCAAAGTTCTCTTGTTTTCATCTTATTGTATTTTCTCTTGTGTTGTTTAATAGTGGAAAGCCCCATCCATCTGAATGCACTGTTTAACCCTTCCAGAACAGGGATGCGGTGAGCTGTTTTGCTCTTCTCTCGATAAGAACTATTGCAGAGATACAGGTGTAACAAACCACAGAGTGAAAACATGTCCTCGTCTCTCTCATCCGCTCTCTGTGTCTCGCTTGATCTTTTCCTCTATCTAATAGAGCAGTAAATAATAAAAACCAAATAATTGTCTTCCGCGCTAATATGCAAAAATTGGCGGTTATATGCCAACAAAATGTTTGCAACACCGTAACAATTGTTTCTTAATACAAAACAAATATATTTTTCAAATGTATGTATTAAAAAATGATCAAAATGTTAAAATTAAAAATTAAAAAGATTGAGACATATTCAGAGTGGAACAACCAGATCTGAAATGTGGAATATACATTAATAAAACTAAAGTGTGCAGTATGTGAATAGTGTCTTCATTTCTACCATTAAGTCAAGGGCATCTGTTAGATGCAAAACAACAGCATCATGTTTCAATGTACCTCTGCCCAGGCACGCAATTCAATTCCTTTTTTGCATGTATACACTCATTCTGTTGCAGTGACTGTATGTTGAACTGAACATAACAAATAAAGAGTTAATACTGTAAACTGAATTTAATCCAACAGAACAGGTCAAATTCAATCCCAAAATGGGATTAAATAAATACCCTACTGATACCGTTATTACCATAATTATGAAAATTACAAATGAGTTATTGTCCTTTTATATACAATAATTATCTAAGCTACAATTAATAATTGTGAGTTATTGATCCTTATGGTGAACACATTATGGTGCTCCCAGACAGGAAGTGATATAATGATGCTTACCCACAAACTTCTGTGGAGTGGTACTCTTCCTCTTCCCTACGTTACTCTGCAGTTTCTCAATGACAGGTGGCCGGTTTAATGTTGCCATGGCAGCGGCCTCCGCCAGGGGCCTCTGCTCTTTAGGGACCTCACCTGGGTGTCAGGGGTCAGAGCATGAGAGTGTGTGAGAGGTCTGCACCAAGGCTTGTAGGTAGTACTGTAGTACTGTAGGTGGCTGGTGTGTAAAAGTAACATAAGTAGAGTTCACAGGATACTCACACAAACCATAAAAAGGAAGGAGGAAGAGAAAATAAAAGTATTTAATTTAACTTCATACCTAAATTATAAATGATTAAAGGTTAAAGTGCAAGGTGTAAAAAAGGTGCCAAAGAGAAAGCAAGTCCATACCATCAACATAGATACCATATAGCAGGTCTCTGTACCAGAGCAGGACATTCACACTCACCTGGATAAGGCCCAGTGACGGAGGTGGGATCCATGCCAGCACTCTCAAGGTAGTTATGGCAGCGCTCTTTATGCTCCTCCAATGATGTCCTCTGTTTGTAGCTCCGCCCACAGTAGTCACACTTGTGTGGTTTACCCACTAAATTAGAGAAATGACATCAAAGGGAAAAAACTATTAATTTCATTCATTCATCAACTCACATAACAGACCAGTAACGCAATTCTATGTGAACTCTCTAGGAGGTTTTAGTAAACACATAGAACCCGTGGAGAACACCGAAACTAGAGCAGGGCTATGAGCTCATGGAGTGGTAATGTTCCATTAGTGGGATCCCACACACCATCATTGCCAACCAGACAGAGAAGGTGTGGGCAGGCGAGATATACCAAAATACTTGAATACACACATTTGCCTTTCATACGCCCTGGAATAACTGGTAAAGCCTACAACTCTTCCGGGAGCCCATCACTACTACTATGGTGCACAACTCAATTGGCCTGCTGTACACAGACACAGATCCCGTAGAAGAAGGAAAATAACTCTAACGTCAGACCTAAACAACGTCTGTGTTTCTCCTCAGCAGCTGGAGGTGGGGGGTGATTCATGCTGCCAGTTCCATTCTGATGGAGTCTATGCTGGTGAGACTGTGCAAAACCTCCTCTAGCTTTCCCCTAGAGAAGATCCATACATTGATCCTTCCTTCCGTCCTGTCTTCCTTCCAATCTTCCGCCATTCATTTATTAACTGTACTTCAATCATTCACTCATGAATGAATTACTCATGAATGAATTAATACATTCACCGTGATTTGGCAACTAAAGGCTGAAACTACTGAAAAGTACTACTCAAAGTCTTCTGTAGTAGAAACAAGGCTCTGAAAGTCTTCGGGATGAGTCGTCAAGGGGGAACTGTGGTCCAGACGACACCAGACACTGGCCCAGACACTGGCCCAGACACTGGCCCAGACACTGGCCCAGACACTGGCCCAGACACTGGCCCAGAATAGGCGTCGTTCACATGAGAAAATGTTCTAGTACCAGAGGTGACACCAGTTACTAGAAACTACCTGACCTGTTACTGTGGGAATAACATGTTTCAGTCTGACAAGTACTTTGAAAGTAAGACACAGATAGGCTTATGTAACATTTCATTAAGTCTATGGGAATTGATTGGAAATATTGGTGAGTGTGTGAACGTCTGGCTTACATTTTTTCAAGCTGATCTCAAATGACAGTATAGGTTACTTGTCTTAATGTAATTTTGTGGCTTGTGAATGCCAATTGGTTTAGTGCATTTGAAACTGTGGTTCATGAGTAAGCTTTAAACTAGCAATGGCATTATCATGTAATTAACAGGTCATAATCATCATCATTACAGAACACTTGCTTTATTTTACTTGAGTCTCTCCATATGTAGCCTAATACAATGTCCTTGTAATTGAAAAACACCCTGAACTGTCTGTCTGCTCCAATGATATTGGCCACAGCACCTGCTAACTGTAGCCAGCCGGATGGGCAGTGACACTTTCATATTGGAATAGGCCACACACACACACACACACACACATTTTATGCTATTACTCATTTACAAAACCTCCAGCCATTTGCAGATGTTGAATGTATCACAAAAATCCCACTTTCAGCAGCTATTCTTGAACATGCAAATAGCCTCAACTCTCTCTGCCTTCAGATACAGTTGGCTGCATCCAGTTGGGTGATAAACAGGAACCTCTCTCAGAAACGTATTGTTGTCTCATGTAATGTCAAAAATGAGTGAGCCCATCACTCTTAATGTAGCATCTAATACACCTTCAGGATTAACCATTTGCACATATTTGAACAGCAATTAAAAGAATAACTTGATATTCATATTTAACAATGTGTTTGGGAGGGGTTCAGATACAACACAGTCCATGTAGTGCCACTCTGTGTCTTAACAGGGGAAAGTATACTCTTGTCTTGCCCCTCGGATTGCACAATACATCAAAGCATTCACCTGTCGCTGTCTCTCTCTCTGTTTCTCTGTCTCTCTCCCCACACCTAACCTCCCTCTCTCGTCACTCCACCTGTTTCCTGGCAGTGTGCCAGGGGCAGGGAGATGGAGGGAGAGAGGCAGAGAGAGAGAGGTGAAAGGAGAAGAGGCCTTTCATCTAGGGAACGCCATTCCAACCAACTCCCTACGCCACAGAAGAGTTCCTAACATTCCGTCCAACCCTCAGGTAGTGTAACATTCCTTTCAACCCTCAGGTAGTGTAACATTCCTTTCAACCCTCAGGTAGTGTAACATTCCTTTCAACCCTCAGGTAGTGTAACATTCCATTCAACCCTCAGGTAGTGTAACATTCCTTTCAACCCTCAGGTAGTGTAACATTCCTTTCAACCCTCAGGTAGTGTAACATTCCATTCAACCCTCAGGTAGTGTAACATTCCATTCAACCCTCAGGTAGTGTAACATTCCATTCAACTCTCAGGTAGTGTAACATTCCATTCAACTCTCAGGTAGTGTAACATTCCATTCAACCCTCAGGTAGTGTAACATTCCATTCAACCCTCAGGTAGTGTAACATTCCTTTCAACCCTCAGGTAGTGTAACATTCCTTTCAACCCTCAGGTAGTGTAACATTCCATTCAACCCTCAGGTAGTGTAACATTCCTTTCAACCCTCAGGTAGTGTAACATTCCATTCAACTCTCAGGTAGTGTAACATTCCATTCAACCCTCAGGTAGTGTAACATTCCATTCAACTCTCAGGTAGTGTAACATTCCATTCAACTCTCAGGTAGTGTAACATTCCTTTCAACCCTCAGGTAGTGTAACATTCCATTCAACCCTCAGGTAGTGTAACATTCCATTCAACCCTCAGGTAGTGTAACATTCCATTCAACCCTCAGGTAGTGTAACATTCCATTCAACCCTCAGGTAGTGTAACATTCCATTCAATCCTCAGGTAGTGTAACATTCCATTCAACCCTCAGGTAGTGTAACATTCCATTCAACCCTCAGGTAGTGTAACATTCCATTCAACCCTCAGGTAGTGTAACATTCCATTCAACCCTCAGGTAGTGTAACATTCCATTCAACCCTCAGGTAGTGTAACATTAATTTCAACCTTCAGGTAGTGTAACATTCCATTCAACTCTCAGGCAGTGTAACATTCCATTCAACTCTCAGGCAGTGTAACATTCTATTCAACCCTCAGGTAGTGTAACATTCCATTCAACCCTCAGGTAGTGTAACATTCCATTCAACTCTCAGGCAGTGTAACATTCCATTCAACCCTCAGGTAGTGTAACATTTCAATCAACCCTCAGGTAGTGTAACATTCCATTCAACCCTCAGGTAGTGTAACATTCCATTCAACCCTCAGGTAGTGTAACATTCCATTCAACCCTCAGGTAGTGTAACATTAATTTCAACCTTCAGGTAGTGTAACATTCCATTCAACCCTCAGGTAGTGTAACATTCCATTCAACCCTCAGGTAGTGTAACATTCCATTCAACCCTCAGGTAGTGTAACATTCCATTCAACCCTCAGGTAGTGTAACATTAATTTCAACCTTCAGGTAGTGTAACATTCCATTCAACCCTCAGGTAGTGTAACATTCCATTCAACCCTCAGGTAGTGTAACATTCCATTCAACCCTCAGGTAGTGTAGTATAGGCAGGCAGAGGGAATTCATACAGCACTACTACATACTATAGCACTGCATAGGGAACTACAGTACACCTAAATGTGCCGTCTACACTGACTGGAGGAGGGTAAATCATTAATTTAGCCTAACAAAACAGGAAGTGAAAATTTGAAAAAGGTCAAAAGAGAAAAAAACGAGACATGTAAAGAGTGTTTGAGAGCATTGACAGAAAAGGAGAGAGAGATACAAAGGGCTCTATTTTAACAAACTTAACGCAATGGTAAATCTGGTAGAGCTATAGGTTTGGGGGTGTGTCAGAAATATTTGTTCTATTTTCACAACCAGAATTATGTGCGCAGTAGCTGGCGATGGCGTGAAAGAGCTGGGTTTTGATTAATAAAAATGTTGCGGGTATGTCGAGGGTTGACACCTCACTGGCCAATCAGAATATGCTCCATGGTTAAATATGTGGTTGCTTCAAGTTGTCTATTTACGGTTTTCATGTATTGCATTGTACTCAACTCCAATTTTGATTGTTAGTCCATTATAGCCTAGTTCGTTAAATAGCCCGACCCATATCTGCTAAATATGTTAAACATGCTAAATATGTTGAACACAGACAAGCCAACTTAAACTATGGATGGTTTTACGCACATCCAAACTTTTCAAAGGCGCTGGACAAAGATCCAATATGACGAGAAAGGGGGAATGTCCACTCACCATTATAATGCTACCAAATGAACATTTTACAAACACCATGGAACCATCTTACAGATCATATTTGCACTTCTCCAGAAATAGCAGACAAAATTGCATTGCATTCGAGCCATGTACAGTGCCTTCAGAACATATTTACACCCCTTGACTTTTTCCACATTTTGTTGAGTTACAGCCTGAATTTAAAATGGATTCAATTTAGATTTTGTTTCACTGGCCTACACACAATACCCCATAATGTCAAAGTGGAATTTAGTTTAAACCCCTAAGTAAAATACTTAGTAAAAGCACCTTTGGCAGCTATTGAGTCTTTCTGGGTAAGTCTCTGATCTTTCCATACCTGGATTGTGTAACATTTACACATTATTATTTTCATAATTCTTCAAGCTCTGTCAAATTGGTTGTTGATCATTGCTAGATAACAATTTTCAGTTCTTGCCAGAGATTTTCAAGTAGATTTAAGACAAAACTGTAACTCAGCCACTCAGGAACATTCACTGTCTGTTTGGTAAGCAACTCCAGTGTAGATTTGGCATTATGTTTTAGGTTATTGTCCTGCTGAAAGGTGAATTCATCTCCTAGTGTTTGGTGGAAAGCAGACTTAACCAGGTTTTCCTCTAGGATTTTGCCTGTGCTAATCTCCATTCCGTTTCTTTTTCATCCTGAAAAACTCCCCAGTCTTTAACGATTACAAGCATACCCATAACATGATGCAGCCATCACTATGCTTGAAAATATGGAGAGTGTTACTCAGTAATGTGTTGTATTGAATTTACCCCAAACACAACACTTTGTATTCAGGACAAAAATCCAATTTCTTTGCCACATTTGTTTGTAGTATTACTTTTGTGCCTTGTGTCAAACAGGATGCATGTTTTGGAATATTTTTTATTCTGTACAGGCTTCCTTCTTTTCACTCTGCAAATTAGGTTAGTATTGTGGAGTAACTACACTCCTAGAAAAAAAGGCACAATCTAGACCCTAAAAGGGTTACAGAACCCTTTGAAGAACCCTTTTTGGTTCCAGGTAGAACCCTTTTGGTTCCAGGTATAACCCTTTTCGGTTCCATGTAGAACCCTTTACACAGAAGGTTCTACATGGAACGAAAAGGGTTATCCTATGGGGACAGCCAAAGTCACCAATGGCCTCATGGTGAAATCCCTGAGTTAGGAAGTATGCCTGTATCTTTGTAGTGAAAAGTAGACATTGATTATCCCTTTGAGCATGGTAAAGTTATTAATTACACTTTGGATTGTATATCAACACACCTTGTCACTACAACGATACAGGCGTACTTCCTAACTCAGTTGCCGGAGAGGAAGGAAACCGCTCAGGGATTTCACCATGAGGCCAATGGTGAATATAAAACAGTTTCAGAGTTTAATGGCTGTGAAAAGAGAAAACTCAGTAAGGATCAACAACATTGTAGTTACTCAACAATACTAACCTAAATGACAGAGTGGAAAGAAGAAAGCCTGTACAGAATTAAAATATAATCAAAACATGCACCCTGTTTGCAATATGGCACTAAGGTTAAACTGCAAAAAATGTGGCAAAGAAATGAACTTTACTAAGTGTTATGTTTGGGGCAAATCCAAGAGATCACATCACTGAGTACCACTCTTTATACTGTCAAGCATGGTGGTGATTGCATCATGTTATGGGTATACTGTTATGGGTATACTAAAACTAGGGAGTTTTTTTTAAATAAAAAGAAAACTGAATAGAGCTAAGCACAGGAAAAATCAGATAGGAAAATCTGCTTCAGTCTGCTTTCGAAAAGACACTGGGAGACAAATTCACCTTTCAGCAGGACAATAACATAAAACACAAGGCCAAATATACACTGCAGTTCCTTACGAAGACGACATTGAATGTTCCTGAGTGGCCGAGTTACAGTTTTGCCTTAAATCGTCTTGAAAACTTATGGCAAGACTTGAAAATGGCTGTCTCTTCTCTTGAACTTGATAGAGCTTGATTTATTTTTTAATTTTTTTATAAAGTGTTTTTATTGTAAAATCCACGTATGCAAAGCTCTGAGAAAATTACCCAGAAAGACTCACAGCTGTAATCGCTGCCAAAGGTGATTCTAACATGAAATGATTCAGGGGTGTGAATAATTATGTAAATTTGATATTTCTGTATTTAATTTCCAATACATTTGCAAAAATGTCTAAAAACATGTTTTCAGTTTAACATTATCGGCTGCACTGTTGGATCTAGGAACATGAGTATTACACCCGCTATAACATCTGCTAAATATGTGTATGTGACCAATAACATTTTATTTGAAGACGGGTGAGATTTTTTTGTAGCCATTTTGAATTCAGACTGTAACACAACATCATGTGGAATAAGTCAAGAGGTATGAATACTTTCTGAAGGCACTGTATATTCTCAACATAAGTTTGGTTTTTAAAACCTTTTACTGCAGTGGGCTAAATCAAGGTCACACAGAGTGTTTCTTGGTCGTCTTAAACAAATTAAAAGTATACACCTCACACACATGGTTATGGGCTTTAAAATAAAGACAGCTGTACCATGTCAGAAATAATACTTTTTTTATTTAACCTTTAACTAGGCAAGTCAGTTAAGAACAAATTCTTATTTACAATGACGGCCTAGGAACAGTGGGTTAACTGCCTTGTTCAGAGGCAGAATGACATATTTTTACCTTGTCAGCTCAGGGAGTTGATCTAGCAACCTTTCAGTTACTGGCCCAATGCTCTAACCACTAGGCTACCTGCCGCAAATAGAGTTGAAATGTGCTACATTTTGACTTTGCATCCCAATAGGACACTTTATATATATATCACAGAAAACTGAAATATAACAAAATCATTTGACATAGAAACACTGGATTTTCTGCATAAAATAAATAAATCATGTTTATTAATTATGAAACTATGAAAAAGTATTAATAAAATTCCACCCATGAGGCCACTAGGTCATTTGACTGCAGGAAAGGGGAACTCCAATTTTAAGGAAAAACAATCAATAGTTATTTTTAACAACAGCAATATTTCTAAGTAGGATCGAGTCAGAAGCAGAATATAATACATCTCTCGTTCCATGAGCATAAAGCAATGTGTGCACACTGTAGGCCTAATGGCTCCTCCGCTGGAGCCATGAATGTTTGTCCTATCCATTGAAGATAGTTTATTAAATAGTATACAGTAGCTACTACAATAGGCCTAGATATAACAAACATGTAGCCTAGCCGATGTAGTTGTTTTTACTGGCTTCAACATGGAAATACAGGTAACTGCCAAAATAATGGAAACACTTGAGTAAATGAGGGATACGAAGTATATTGAAAGCAGGTGCTTCCACACAGGAATGGTTCCTGAGTTAATTAAGCAATTAATGTCCCATTATTCTTAGGGTCATGCTGGGCAGGCCATTATTTTGGCTACCATGGCTATTCCCCCATACAATGTCAATGCCCCCATCCAAAGGGCATGAGTGGTCACTGAATGGTTTGATGAGCATGAAGACAATGTAAATCATATGCCATGGCCAACTCAGTCACCAGATCTCAACCTAATTGACCACTTATGGGAGATTCCTGATTTGAACGGGTGAGACGGCGTTTCCATCCACCATCAACAAAACACCAAATGATGGTAATTTCTCGTGGAAGAATGGTGTCGCATCCCTCCGATAGAGTTCCAGACACTTGTAGAATCTATGCCAAGGTGCATTGAAGCTGCTCGTGGTGACCCAATGCCCTAATAAGACACAGCCTTATTCTAAAATAGATTAAATATTTTTTTTCGCTCATAAATCTACACACAACAGGTTGTTGTTTTCAAATGTATTAAAAATGTAAAACAGGAACAGGGAGGTGACCAAGAACCCGATGGTTACTCTGACAGAGCTCCAGAGTTCCTCTGTGGAGATGGTAGAACGTTCCAGAAGGATAACCATCTATGTAGCACTTCACCAATCAGGCCTTTACGGTAGAGTGGCTAGACGGAAGCCACACCTCAGTAAAAGGCACATGACAGCCCGCTTGGAGTTTTCCAAAAGGCACCTAAAGGACTCTCAGACCATGGGAAACAAGATTCTCTAGTCTGATGAAACCAAAATTTAACTCTTTGGCCTGAATGCCAAGCATCACATCTGGAGGAAACCTGGCACCATCCCTACAGTGAAGCACGGTGGTGGCAGCATCATGCAGTGGTGATGTTTTTCAACGGCAGGGACTGGGAGACTAGTCAGGATTGAGGGAAAGATGACCGGAGAAAAGTATAAAGACATCCTTGATGAAAACCTGCTCCAGACCCCTCAGGACCTCAGACTGGGGAGAAGGTTCACCTTCCAATAGGACATTGACCCTAAACCCACAGCCAAGACAAGGCATGGGTGGCTTCGGGACAAGTCTGTGAATGTTCTTGAGTGGTCCAGCCAGAGCCTGGACTTGAACCCGATCGAACAACTCTGGAGAGACTTGAAAATAGCTGTGCAGTGACGCTCCCCATCCAACCTGAGAGCGCTTGAGAGGATCTGCAGAGAAGAATGGGAGAAACTCCCCAAATACAGGTGTGCCAAACTTGTAGCGTCATACCCAAGAATACTCAAGGCTGTAATCGCTGCCAAAGTTGCTTCAACAAAGTACTGAGTAAAGGGTCTGAATAGTTATGTAAATGTGATATTTCGGGTTTTACATTTATAATTTCTAAAACCTGTGTTTGCTGTGTCAATAAGGGGTAATGTGTGTAGATTGATGAGGAAAAACAAACAATTTAGTCAGTTTTAGAATAAGGCTGTAAAGTAACAAAATATGGAAAAAGTCAAGGGGTCTGAATACTTTCCGACTGCACTGTACATGTGAGTAATTCTAAAGGGACCACACTAGAGATGAGGTTTTACTGTCGTCTGTCCCGGATCTCAAAGAAGAGGCAGAAGAGAACACAGAGACAGAGGCCTATGACGCAGAGATAGGAAAGTGGGTTACAGTTAGAGCAGGGCAGTGTTTCTCTGGTCTCCCCATACTGTATCTCTACAGATAACAGAGAGAGTTCCTCTCTGAGGAGACGTGAGCTGAGCAGGTTATAGGAACAGCATGTCCTGGGTGCCTAACCACAGCCCTTGTCTGTCTGCACAAAAATCCCCAGAGAGATGCATCCATCCAACAATACGAAACCCTGTCAGGGTTAGAAATTTGTGGGTCTGTTGCTAATCTGTCACAAAAACTTAGACACGGGTCAGACCAGATCATGCTTTAAGTTACATCGAGATAGGCCGGTTCTATAGCATCAACATAGTATGGACTATTTTAAAAGTTATTGAAACCAGGATAAATACTAAGGAGTAACCACAGTAATAAAAAAGTTAAAGGAAGCATGGACCCAAGACAAAGGGAATAGGAAGACAAGGATGAAAAAGAGGAAGAGGATAAGAACATAGAGGAAGAAACAAAAAAAGAGAGGAGGTAGAGGGGCTGACCTGAGTGTGTGCGTAGGTGGCCTGTAAGTGCGTCACGACGGCGGCAGGCGTAGCTGCAGAAGGGGCATTTGAAGGGCTTCTCCCCCGTGTGCAGTTTGATGTGTCTCAACAGATTGCCCTTCTGAGTGAACGACACGCCACACTGGTTACACTGGAACGACCTATCACCTGAGAGGGGCACAGGAAGTGTTACACTGGAACGACCTATTACTTGAAGGGGCACAGGAAGTGCAGGCTCTCATCTCTCACTCCCCCTTTTACATATAGCCAGAAAAGCAACACACAATACCCACAGACCACCAGCCACCTAGTCTTGAGTTTTCACTCAGCTAGTGGACCGAACAAACTTGAGAAAGACGGAAATGGAGGTTCACAGCTACTCAACAGCAATCAACACATTGCAATGGTAAAACATGGTTTGATTGGTAAAGGCAAGCAATGATTGGTAAAGGCAAGCAACACGCCTTAGCTGAGAACGTTGTAACATCTCAAATAATGCAGAGAATATATTTCTAGGAGGATTGTCAGTGGGTAGAAAAACACTAACGTGTGGTGCCTGATGTGTGCTGTGTACAATTGATACATTTGAGCTACAGCCTACTGCTACTACAGTAATAGTGTCTGGAGTGTGGTGAGATGAGGTGTTAGAGCTCCACCCTAATAGCTCTGCTCTGGGTCTCTTCTACAGCTCCCTCTCTCACCACAGAGTAGGTGTAGAAATACAGTGAGTTTTCATCCTTCACCAGGCGCCCGGTAGGGCTGTATGCGTTCTACACACAGATACACAAACACCACCAACACCACTAAGTTGGTATAAGTTAATAAGGTTTAGTGTGGCAGTCAAAGTCTCTTCAGATAGTAAATGGTTAAGACTTAAGGAGGCTTACAGTGTGTCTTAAAATCTCCCATTGTGTTAAAGTGCTGTACATCTTTAATACCAGCTTTACCATGAAAGTATGTTTGTCTGTATCTATGCAAAAAGTTTGCCCGGTTCACCAGTAAACTACAGTAGTCTCATCATCATCTTGATGATCGTCTCTTGATCTGCGGCCGAACGTTTGGAAAAGTGAAACGTGATCCTAAATCTGTGAAGACCGAGGCTCAGTAATGGCGTCAGTGAAGGGCTCGGGAACAGGTTGTGGAGGATTCCTGGGATGTTATCCATGAAAATCATTCCAAGGCTAAACTATTGTATTCTACAAAACAGCAAAGCTCTCCAGCTCCACACCCGTAGAAACAATTTCTGACTCACAGAATTTAAAAAAATCATAGGGTGAGTGACGTACAATTGCTTGAGTCTGTAAAATTCATATCTCATAGGGAGCTACAACGTGAAGTATAATTTATTCATCATTTATTAACGTTTAACTAATGGGTTTTTGCAGTTTGCTAGATGTTAATGATAAAACATTGACAATCCTTAGATACATCAGAGAGTATTGAGTCAATGTTGTTCAATATAAAGTACATTAGGTTTGTAAAATATTCTGTGAAAGGGACATAAGGGGTAACAACTTTAGAGAAACATTTACCATTGGGCAGCCGAGTTCCTGGGTCACATGACCCATCTGACCCAGGGACCCCATCCTGTAGGTTGTTTGGGCTGTCAATCATGGGCTCTTCCAATCCCGATTCCTCTTCCCCACTTTGTCCCATATCCTCAGCTGTGGTCCTCCTGTCCCTTTCATCTTCTGTCTCTTCTTCTTGTTTGATGGTGTGTTCTGGAAGAGACAGGTATGACCAATCCAATTACAGTTTTTCAGACAATCACATGACAATCACATGACATGGCTTTAGTGGATGATCCTTGTTCTTCCAGTAAGAGGTGCAGTGGCTCTAGGTTACAAGTCTAAACCTTGTAAATCTGTTTCTCTTTGAATGTAAACATCCATTGATTGGAACAAGTTCATCAAATCTGCATGTTATTTCCCCTGGAGAAATAAGTAATATAATGATGCTCAACATAAATTGCCAAAGTTAATGCTAACCCCTAGAGGCAGGGACTCATCAAATCTGACAAAAAATGGTTAATTATTGGTATGTTATTGTTAATTATATGCAAGTATTTAATCAGGCAAGTCAGTTAAGAACAAATACTTATTTACAATGATGGCCTACCCTGGCCAAACCCTAACCCGGATGACGCTGGGCCAATTGTGCGCCGCCCTATGGGACTCCCAATCACGGCCGGTTGTGATACAGCCTGGAATCGAACCAGGTTCTGTAGTGACACCTCTAGCACTGAGATGCAGTGCATTAGACCGCTGTGCCACTCAGGAGCTCAATTATTTCTGTTATCTATTTTAAACCTGAGACTTCTGGAATGTACACAGTAAAGTAGTTATGTGGAGAAAAGCGGGGTTCGTCCCAGAAGTGGACGGGCGATACGTGACTTGGTCTGAACATTAGAGATTTGTGGAGGGACAGCTGAGAAACAGGCTGGTCTAGTTCCACTCAGTCCTTGGCAGGGCTGGGGTCAATTCTAATTGAAGGCAGTCAAGTAAACTTAAATAACAATTCGAAATTGAATAAAAAAATGGTATCTATTTTCAATGACTTCTCAACAAACTGAGAAGTAGAAGCTATTAATTTCAAATATTTTTTCCCCCATTTTATTTGAATTTAAAATCACTTCCTGAATTGACTGCCTTTAATTCGAATTGACCGCAGCCCTGGTCTCTGGGGAGGAGGAGAGGAAGAGCGGAGGACTGCGGCCAGGTGCTGCTTAGCCTCTGTGGGTTTAGATTTGACTGGCACTGGGAGACTGGCTGGATGTCTTGATGGGGGGGGACTCTGGCTGACTAAAGGCACAAATGCCTCAACTCTACTGGGTTGGCCACCAGACTCTCAGTATCCCTCATCCGACATTATAGGGAGACTGACACACAGACACACAAATATGGCCCAGATACATACTCCTCCAGTCTGGCTTTAGTAACGTTTGACTCTTGAGTCACTAGGGACACACACACACATAGCCACAGAGTAATTAGAGATCGTCCTCTCCCACACAACATTTGAAGGTACAATATGCAGAAATTGTCCCGCCATTTCCTGGTTGCTTAAATTCAAATAGTTTTCCTAATTTCAGTTTGTTTGCCAAAACAAGTAATCTATTGTGTAGAGAATCGTTGTACCATCTAAAGTATATTTTCAATAACCAAAATTATTGTATTTTCAGCAGTTTAAAACTGGTGTATAAAACTGAAAGTAAAAGACACAAAAAGAAAGCTTAAGAGCGGAACGCATAGAAACAGCACACATAGAACATATCTACCGCTTCTTAGACTTACGTTCAATGGAAATGACAGATCTATCTCATGTTTCTATGTGAATTTGGTCGGGTTACCCAAAAAGTTGTATTTTGCAGCTTTAAGATTCTGGTATGCTTAGCATATACCTAGGGACCTTAATCTTGAACATGTGGAATTAGTTTTTTTATTAGGATCCCCATTAAGTGTTGCAGAAGCAGCAGCTACTGTACTTTTTGTGGGGTCCACACAAAACATAAAGCATGACAAAATACATAACTCTATTAGACAAGAACAGAAACACACATTTAAAAAAAGAACAATAGAGCACATTTTTTTCCTGTACTGCATATACATACAACATATGCATATACAGCATATACAGTACATACAGGTTTTTAGGTCATACAAGGTCAGAGGCATCATACCGTGAGAAGGAGACTTCTTGCATTCCTTTACAGTAGTCTGAAGGAAAACCTGATACGGACGTTAATCATGACCATCCAGTCAAGCCTGTTTGTGATTTGTGACTGAAACTATAATCATAGCGTAGGTACGGAAGGAGCAAGAGCAATAACCCCAAACCTCTCACATCCATATAATCCATTCCCTGACTGTCCCTTCAGGCTCCTAGGCTCCATTAAAGGGGATTTGGCAATAAGGCCACTTACAGTTTCTATGTCCCGAGAGTCAGATGAACTCGTGAGTACCATTTTTATGTTTGCATCCGGTATGAAGGAAGTTAAAGGTCGTTTGGTGAGCCAATGCTAACTAGCTTAGCGCAAAAACTTGAAGTCTTCCTTCATACTAGACCAGGCACTTGCACAGATGGAGCCCTAGGTGTGCTGGAGCACCTGCCCCTTTGCCGAACAGTTTGGGCAACACGTTAATATGAACCCTCTATGGAAAGATGAGACTCTCACGAACACGTGCATGTTTTTCTCTAGGACACCCACAAGCTTCCCAAGACTTGTCTGAAGGTAGCCTGGTACCAGTTCAACTGTTGGTGCCTAAAAAAAGGGGTTAAATATGTTTAAAAAATATATATAAATAAGTTCATGATCTTTCCTATATCTCTCAGACACAAACTTCCTTTAGATTTTTTTTTACCATCTGTTTTTCCATGTATGAATCTGTTATTCAACGCGTTTCTATGAGCTAATAGCAATAAGACCAAACTCAATATTTCATCCAATATTTATTTTATATACAAGTGGAGTGTGGCGATAGCTAGGGTTGACTGTGTGCTTATTGCTTTAGGGTTGACAACAACATTTACTGTGGTGATTGCTACAGGGTTGACACAAAGTCATGGTGACTGCTATAGGGTTGACACTAAATCATGATGATTGCTATATGGTTGACAATAAGTCATGGTGATTGATATAAGGTTGACACAAAGTCATGGTGACTGCTATGGGGTTGACACTAAGTCATGGGGATGGCTATAGGGTTGACACTAAGTAAAGGTGATTGCTATAGCGTTGACTCTAAGTGGTGGTGATTAATATAGGGTTGACACTAAGTGATGGTGACTGCTATAGGGTTGACACTAAGTGATGGTGATTAATATAGGGTTGACACTAAGTGATGGTGACTGCTATAGGGTTGACACTAAATCATGATGATTGCTATATGGTTGACACTATGTCATGGTGATTGCTATGGGGTTGACACTATGTCATGGTGATTGCTATGGGGTTGACACTAAGTAAAGGTGATTGCTATAGCGTTGACTCTAAGTGGTGGTGATTAATATAGGGTTGACACTAAGTGATGGTGATTAATATAGTGTTGACACTAAGTCATGGGGATTGCTATAGCGTTGACACTAAGTGGTGGTGATTAATATAGGGTTGACACTAAGTGATGGTGATTAATATAGGGTTGACACTAAGCCATGGGGATTGCTATAGCGTTGACACTAAGTGGTGGTGATTAATATAGGTTTGACACTAAGTGATGGTGATTAATATAGGTTTGACACTAAGTGATGGTGATTAATATAGGGTTGACACTAAGTGGTGGTGATTAATATAGGGTTGACACTAAGTGATGGTGATTAATATAGGGTTGACACTAAGTGATGGTGACTGCTATAGGGTTGACACTAAATCATGATGATTGCTATATGGTTGACAATAAGTCATGGTGATTGATATAAGGTTGACACTATGTCATGGTGATTGCTATGGGGTTGACACTAAGTAAAGGTGATTGCTATAGCGTTGACTCTAAGTGGTGGTGATTAATATAGGGTTGACACTAAGTGATGGTGATTGCTATAGCGTTGACACTAAGTGGTGGTGATTAATATAGGGTTGACACTAAGTGATGGTGATTAATATAGTGTTGACACTAAGTCATGGGGATTGCTATAGCGTTGACACTAAGTGATGGTGATTAATATAGGGTTGACACTAAGTCATGGGGATTGCTATAGCGTTGACACTAAGTGGTGGTGATTAATATAGGTTTGACACTAAGTGATGGTGATTAATATAGGTTTGACACTAAGTGATGGTGATTAATATAGGGTTGACACTAAGTGATGGTGATTAATATAGGTTTGACACTAAGTGATGGTGATTAATATAGGTTTGACACTAAGTAATGGTGACTGCTATAGGGTTGACACTAAGTCACACTATCCACTCCACTGAGGTGATATGATTGACAACTTCCATCTATCTTCCAACACAGACCACATATAATTCTGGAGTCCTGCTATTGTCAGCAATGACATGGCAATCTCTGTAACAACATGGCAGTATTTTATTAAGCAATATTTCCCCTTTTATCTCTTAGCCTTGTGTGAACTGAAAGAGCTCCTCTTTTACTAACAGCATGACATTGAATTTATCCTCCAGTGCTGTATCCTGGCAACATGGAGCTAGCAGATCGAGGGGTATTGTAGGTGGGGTATACACATGAAGAGCTCGCCACTCTCTGTCGAAGCTGGCTGAACTTGAGATGGTTGCTGCGACAACAGCATTTTATAGAACCCAGATAAATAAAATATAAAGAAACTCCCGAAGCATGACGGGTTATGTTACCAAGGAGGAGAAACTACAGTAGGTATCCAAGCTAAGTGAAAAGTGCTATCATAAGCTAATCTGAGTAAAGATACCTGTCCCATACCTGGCTGTGTATTGAACACCTCATAGTTTACATTACTCAGGGGTCAGAGATCAAAAAGATCAAGAAGAGTCACCCATAAGGTATTTTGCTAGTGGAACTGTAGAGGTATTTTGCTGAAGTGAATGAAAAAATACTTTAAAATGCTATACCATACTAATAGCTTGATACTAAACATAAGTGTATAGGCAAACATGTTTTGTAGTTTTGCACACACTGACACAACTGCTTAATTTCAGTGTTGTGTTACAAAAGTGGTGTCATGGCGGAGTGGTGTTAGGCAACCTCTGGGTCGGGATGACACAAGCTGTATCTGTGAGTCTCTCTCCCTCTGACACAGATCTAGGACCAGGCTACTAATACTGGGGGATGCTGCGGGAAACAACTTCCCTTTTCTGGTTCAGCCACCTCATGGTGACATGTCTGAAGACAATGAGAAGAATGGCACCATGTCTCAGCTCTTCCTATTTCTTTTCATTTAATGGAAGGGAACTACGCAAGACCCTTCAGATAAGACATACATTTCTGATGACCCTTTGATAAAAGAAAATAAACTGTTTCTTGACGTGTGTGTGTGTGTGTGTGTGTGTGTGTGTGTGTGTGTGTGTGTGTGTGTGTGTGTGTGTGTGTGTGTGTGTGTGTGTGTGTGTGTGTGTGTGTGTGTGTGTGTGTGTGTGTGTGTGTATCCACTCACCAGTCGGTGAATAAGGACCCTGGGGCTGCTGTGCGTTGGGTGTGTTTGCCGACAGGTCCACCAACATTCTAGAGTTCTCTGTCTTCCTGGGAGAGCAGTCTCCGTTACCTGGGTGACAGACAGACAACAAGAGCTGGGAACATCGCATTGCACAGCATTGCACTGCACTGAACAGCATACAGATACAGTACATACTGTACATACAAACTCCAATCTCCAAATGTCATGACCTCCTCAGATAAATGCTTTGAGATGTGTCAATTGTAGCAATCACACCATGTAAAAAAAAAGTGTAAAAATGTCTGATGATACCCGGAGACACTTAGCCAGGGGATAATTTAATGCTGTATTTCACACTTCTAATTCATAACAGGAAATCATTCTGAACCACTTTCAGTAGCAAACAAATTGTCCGTGGATGAGACCCAGCACTTGCTTAGCTTCTAGGTGCTAGCCAGTACAGTACCAGAGTGCAAGGTGGTATGGCTGCTGTCTGCTGGCTACTTTTTCTGTCAGCCTCGTGTCCTCTCCATACAGATCAGATCAGATTGTAGCCTGTCAGCACCTTCCCTGACACAGGCAATGCCATGGGATAGCTATAGCTGTGTGTCCTGTCCTGTCCACTTAGAAGGAGAGCTGTACAATCCCTTATCCCATTACAGCCTGGCCCCAGCACAGCCTCTCAGACAATACAGCAGCAGCAACACCACAGCACCCCCACTGACCCAGGTGTCAAATCCCACAGGAGCCAGACCACAGCAAAGACAACACTGTACCAGCTAGCACCTGGGAGTATTTTGTTAATATAGGTTTACAGGAAAGTACCTGAAAGTAACAGTCTAACTGTTAATCTTCGCCAAAGCTTCTCTCATGGAAGCTAAAACAAAATGCTTGTATTTTATGTGGTGTTACATTGTTGTGATTGGCTGCTGCTGAGTGAGACACACTGGGAGTTGTGGTCCATGACCATGATGACACAATCCCTGGGTCTGGTCTCCGATAACACGCCACGCTGGGGTTGGATGAAATCTCAGGTGACTGACAGGTGGCTATCCAATGGCAGTGGTGTCTGTTGTAGAGATAGGGGTGGCCCAGATTTGTCATGAAGGATTTTCCATTACTGTGCTAAGTGTTGACGCCTTGACGGCTGCCTGGCAGCTCTGTAGGGCCTCTCAGGTCAGGTAAAGGCTCAGTGTGTCTCAAAGGTGGTGTGTACTCGTAGCACGTGAATGTTAATGTTCATATGTTTTATGTACGTAATTATTACTGAAACCCTTAAAGGCATTTCGCTGAAACTGGTTTCAAAGACGAACTGTGGTAGGCCTTCATATATACAGTATACACGCTTGCTAACCCTAGGAAACTCTTTTCTACCTTCTCCTCCCTCCTTAATCCGCCCCCCTCCCTCCTCCCTCTCTGAGGACAACTTTGTCAACCACTTTAAAAAGAAGATTGACGACATCCGCTCTTCATTCACTCAGCTTATTGAGTCCACTGGTCGCACTCACACAGAACTACCCTACGCTTTGACCTCTTTCTTCCCTCTCTCTCCAGATGAAATCCTGCGACTAGTGAGGTCAGGCCACCCAACAACCTGCCCGCTCGACCCCATCCCCTCCTCCCTTATCCAGACAATCTCTGGAAACCTTCTCCCATTCCTCACTTCCCTCATCAACTCATCCTTGACCACTGTCACACCCCTCCTCAAGAAACCAACACTTGACCCCTCTGACGTCAAAAACCTCAGACTGGTATTACTTCTTTATTTTCTTTCCAAAACACTTGAGCGTGCTGTCTCTGACCAACTTTCTCCCTATCTCTCTCAGAATGATCTTCTTAACCCTAACCAGTCAGTCTTCAAGACAGGTCACTCAACCAAAACTGATTCTCTCTGTCACGGAGGCTCTCCACACTGCCAAAGCTGAATCTCTCTCCTCTGTTCTCATCCTCCTAGATCTATCCGCTGCCTTCGAAACCGTGAACCATCAGATCCTCCTCTCCACCCTCTCAGGGCTGGGAGTCTCAGGCTCTGCACACTCTGCATCCTACTTGACAGTCTACTCCTACCAGGTGATGTGGAGAGGATCTGTGTCTCTCACTACTCTCACTACTGGTGTCCCCCAGGGCTCGGTTCCAGGCCCTCTCCTCTTCTCTCTATAAACCAAGTCACTCGGCGCCGTCATATCCTCACATGTTCTCTCCTATCATTGCTATGTGGATGGCACTCAACTTCTTTTCTCTTTCCCCCTTCTGACACCCAGGTGGTGATAAGCATCTCTGCGTGCCTGGCAGATATCTCAGGTTGGATGTCGGCCCACCACCTCAATCTCAACCTCAACAAGACGAAGCTGATCTTCCTCCTGGGGAAGGCCTGCCCGCTCCAAGACCTCTCCATCGCGGTTGACAACTCCACGGTGTCCCCCTTCCAGAGTGCAAAGAACCTTGGCATGACCCTGGACAACACCCTGTCGTTCTCTGCAAACATCAAAAAAGCTCACGTCCACTACAATACCATGGTACTTGCCTATGGAGCAGCAAGATGAACTGCCACTCCATACCTTCAGGCTCTGCTCAAGGGAGGGCAACTGCAACTCCCACAGTCCAGTCCAAGCTTTTCTCTGTCTTGGGACCCCAAGGACAGCAGATACCCTGCCCCTCTTCTGAAAACATCTGAAACCCTACATCTTCAAAGAGTATCTTAAATAATCCCACAGCACCCCCCCTCACACCCCTTCCTCACACCTCCCCCCACCGAAAATAAATAAATAAATAATAATAATAAATAAAGTATTTTGTGAACTAACACTCACACTTAGCTCTGTTTTTTTTTATTTTCTTTTTCTCCCCAATTTCGTGATGTCCAATTGCTAGTTACAGTCTTGTCCCATCGCTGCAACTCCCCTACGGACTCGGGAGAGATGAAGCTCGAGAGCCATGCGTCCTCCGAAACACGACCCTGGCAAGCCGCACTTCTTCTTGACACCCTGCTGCCTTAACCCGGAAGCCAGCTGCACCAATGTGTTGGAGGAAACATTGTCCAACTGGCGACCAAAGTCAGTTTACAGGCTCCCGGCCCGCCACAAGAAGTCACTAGAGCGTGATGGAACAAGGAAATCCCGGTCGGCCAAACCCTCCCCTAACCCGGACAATGCTGGGCCAATTGTGCCCCGCCTCATGGGTGTCCCGGTCACGATCCCGGTTCTGTAGTGACGCCTCAAGCACAGCGATGCAGTTCCTTACACCACTGCGTGACTCGGGAGGCAGATATCTACATTATTGACGAAAATGTACTTACTATGACTGTGATATGTGGTTGTCCCACCTAGCTATCTTAAGATGAATGCACTAACTGTAAGTTGCTCTGGATAAGAGTGTCTGCTAAATGACTCAAATGTAAATGTAATGGTTTGATACAGTCATATGTGTGCACTCAAACACACTCACTTGTTTATCATCTGCCATTCCTCATACAATAGTTAAAATTGCAGCTCGCTGCCCCCAAAGTGATGCATGCTGGAACCCGTGGGCCAGGTTGAGGAGACAGTGTATGGCCACATCAGCGACTGGGGCCAACAGCACACACACACACGCACACACACACAGTCTGCTAAGTCAGAATCAGAGCTTTGATTCACACCACTTGTTAGCTGACTCAATACTGTATTTACCACCACACCATGGCCCAGATGACTTGTATAGACAGTGGAGGCTTCACTAGAAGAAGACAATGTGTGTAACGCATCAGATATGGATTGTTCCATGTGTTGGCGTTGCCAAAAGGAAAATAAAATGTATGAAAATGACAAAGATGATATAGGCTACCGTGTATATGATTTATCTTATCAGACAGGGTAGTTACTGCAGGTTGTCTTATGAAATGAGATTGAGAACCTGTTGTGTTAAACTATCAGCAACAAGTGGTTGGCTGGTTATAAAAATGCCATCATTTCTGAGTGGGAGGACTATAATGAGCCACAGAAACAGGAATGATACAAAGTAAGAATGATCAAGGGTTGGAACTGTGCAGGATTTCTCCCCCGGGTGACAGAGTAACTATGTTGTGGCTTGTTGGAAACACACAGGCTGGAGCAAGGATCTGGTTTTTCCTGTCAAACTCTCAACCTCCGGACCTTCCCTCTAGACTGTGAGAGATCTCATTCACCAATCTGCCTATGAACATGTTAGTGGAGATATGGCAGTATACTTCAAACATTAACCAAAATAGATGTGTATCAGCGATGTGAATGAAAGCAGAAGGCACTATATCCTACTTCATCCTACTTTTTTCCTTCACACTATAACGTTCATGTTTTTGACCACTCATCCCAAACCTATTACCAACAAACACAAAAAGGAGTTGTCAAACTCCAGATTGTCAGTATGTTCTATCAGTGGGAATCTGGGAAGGGGAATGTAAAGAGGAGGGAAGTACCACTGTGTTCCTGCTACAGAACCACCCTACTGATGATAAGACATCTCTAGGAGAGCGAAGTTGGCAGGATCGTTTTACAGGATCAGAACACATGTAGCTTGAGAAGGAGGGTGGGAGAGGAGAAGGGATATCTCCTTCTCCTAGCAGGACTGTCCGCCCCTGCTCCTACACCTGGTCCATCTGCCCAGTATCCCTGTAGGCCTAGGCCTCTCTTCAGGGAACCAGAACAATTAAAAATCTACCATTTTTATAGATACGGATGGATACGCTACAAACTTGATTAGAAAGACCAGCTTGTATAAAACCATAAAATGACAATTGAGAGACACATCCAGTATCTGCAATGTGAAACAGGATCTCGCTAACACAACTTTTCAAAAGTTTAAAGAATTAGAATAGTTCAGGAGGCTTCAGGTTAGAGAGTGATTGAAGAGTTGACTTACTTGCAGAATATCCATCAGTTGCCTCTGTTTCCATAGTTGGTGGAGAGCTTTGGGTATCAAAAGAAACAATACATTAGAAGAGCACTTGAGCTGAACCACGATGCTTATTCACTGGGCACACAGAGGTTGAATCAACTTTGTTTCCACATCATTTCAATGAAATGAAGTTGAACCAACTTGGAATAGATGTAGATTTGACATCTGTGCCCAGTGGGCCCTCTCTTCCTAACCTCTTCTAAATCCTTATGAAATTAGCCATATTATACTGTTTGGGTGGAGTGTTTATTTTTTTTTACGTGATCATTGTACGTTTAGGCAACACTTCCTAATACATTTAATTAATAAGCCATTATGAATGATAATAAATATTTATAATATTCTAAAATAGCCAAATTAGAGGATATTTTGATTTTGAAAAAGGCAATGATAAATTTGAGATATTTCACTAATATATTACAATAAAGGTTGATTGAAAATACATTAAACGTATTATGACTGGTACAATTATATGATGTATAAAACAGTGTTATACAGTGTTCAAATAAAACTGAAGCCGAAAAGTTCACACCACCAGTTTATTGTCTCGCAACATAAAACTATATTGTTCAACTTCCCAAAAAGCTGCTGAAGGGCTGGTGGGTTGTAAAATATAGCCTTTGAATAGAATGAAGTGGCTCATTGAAAGTTGCACTGTTAGAGAAGTAACACATATATTCAGCTAAAACTATAATATGGGTTATACATGTACATGGAGTGAGAACACACATTGCAGTTCTAGTAGTTTCACGTCCTCTGACAAAGGCCTTAAGCTAAAAATAAATATGTCTGAGAGAACAGTAGTGAGGTGCAAACAAACCACCACTGGCCAACCTAATGTCTGCTATCAGTATCAACGGAAATGTTGTAGACATGTATTATCTGTTGGTGGTTCAGATGAAATTGTGTAGTATTGATGTTTGATGCACAAGATAATTATGACCCACAAGCGGAGTACAGCTTCATAGTGTGACCCCACAAGAGGAGTTTGTCCTCATAGTATGACCCACAAAGGGGCTAAGCCCTCATAGTTCAGTAAAAAAAAACAGAAACCCAATCTTGAGAACTGACCTAGCAAAACATTTTCTACTAGGAACTAGAATACAGATGTCAACATTTGGCAAATGTCTTGTAAATGATTACCACTTCTTTCTACATACAATACAATAAAAATCACACAAAACATATTCATAATCAGTCAATAAAAAATGGCATGCACTTAGATTTTCCCTAATAATTGTCTCTTCAATCATTTGGATATCTATTAGCCTACAATGCAAACGATTCATAAATGAGACTAAGAGCCATGATATGTTCATATTTTTAAGAGTATTTTCTCTCGAATTTATAGTCAGTCATACATGGGTAGACTAGGCTATTCAAATAAATACATACAAAACAGTTGTTTTAGTGATTAGCAACCTAAGTTATTTGATTAATTCAATCAATATAATTTACCTTTATATTTTTGACAATTGAAATTAGAAGTGCTTCATTTGCAATGAACGGAAAGCCCATAAGAAGTATTTTCACCAGCTATCCGCGCCTCCGTGGTGGACACCTGCCTCTACAAACGCTCCGCCGTGCACGTGTGTAGGCTAACTGACAGCCAAAGATCTCCCTTCAATTTAAGAAAAACTATATGGGTTGATTTTCTCATTCATATGATATGAATCAAGCATTTGATTGACACAATCGGCCGTCCCCTGTTATTGTATGACATGAGCAATCAAATGGGATACACTGTCAATGTATCGATCAATCGCTCCTAAACAGTACGCAGAAGGAGCATCGTCGAAGTTGATATATTGCGTCCAGATAAAACAATTATGAAACTGTTATTATGAACGTATTACAAAGTTACATAACGTTGTTTTGTAAGGATGGAAGCCTAATCGTTTCCAGTGCATTATAATGTGTAGGATGCCTGTAACTTGATAAATTGACAAAATGTTTGATTGGACATTACCTTTTGTGTCTCCCCTGTTCAAGTGATAATCAGTGATCTTCGTCTGCGGAAGCTGCACGTCTTAAAATTCAAATGCAAATGCTCAGTAGCCTAATATGTTTTTGATAGACAATAACAAACAAAGAAATTAGGGGATACTCTCCTCCAAAAAAAGTGGGATGCCCCCCCAAAAAAACTTCAGTTGAGTATAACACTGTCCTGTCCTGCATACAACCTGAATAAAGTTTAGGGAACAGAGCAGCGCACTCCTCAATAAATAGCTTTGGTAGTTACTTCCTCTGTGCTGAACTAGACCGTCAACTTTCCACCTCAAACGTGACCCCCGCACACACCTTCCCTGTATCCTACAGTATTCTATGAAGTACACCTTCATAAGCCTAAATATGGACACGTCAACATTTATAGACTGTGTATTACTGGATGTTGTTTTTACTACAGCAGCAATGAGGTCGAAGACTCAACTTGTTTTTAGACTAAATGAAATAAAGAACGAGGGGATAGAACTGGATACACCGGTTCCTAAGGAATTAGCCATAGAACAACGAGTAAGGAGCAGCCTATTTTAAACAGAGGGGGGCTAAAGAATCAGAGAAGCATACGTAGGATATTCAAAAGGTATTGGATAAAGACGGAGTGAGTGAGTGAGTCAGTAGGCAGTCCCAGAGAGATATGCCAGATAACATGCTGTCTCATACTAACCTGTCGAAATATTCTCAGGTGCAGTTAGAAATACATTTCAGTAGAGACAGAACATCTCCTCAACTATAGTGCCCATACGATGATAGAGTGTCTCTCTTGGCGTTGCTGTTTGGGGAAAAAACATTTCGAATGGTGTCATAGACTTCGCAGAACCCCCCACTCCTGCATCAACAGGTATCGGATCACGGTTGAGTCGCGAGCAGTCTGGCTTTCATACGTGAGACCCACCTGTCTCGCTGGATGTCGTGGAGACAGCAGCACGCATTGTATTGTCTGGATGAATCAATGGTCGGATGTTGAGCGTTTATCCACGGGCATATTTTACATGTCATTATAGCAGAGTAACCGTCATCCCTGTAGGCTAAATATCATCACTGAGTTGCATTGGTTTTCTTTCTTTCTTTACTTTATAAACGCAGGAGATTGAATAATCCCATCACCTATGCTCGGTAATTAGGACTAGCCTACACATTTCACCCATTGGAATATCTTTCTTGGATCACACTGTAATATATTACAGTAGTGGCGCAGGCAGCAACAGTTAACCCGCCGATACTTCCTCCATATTAGAAAGCAAAGCAGACGAGTCAGCGAGTGTCTATTCTGGGAACTTGGTCTAACACAGAGAAACGGATCTCTCTCTCTCTCTGACTGCCTGTCTGTGTTCGGCAATCGATTACAGGACTTCACAGCCTGTTTCTTTGGCATATAACATATCGACATTACATTTAGCTAAAATAACACTAATACAATTTGATTCCGAGTAAATGGTGAAAACAATGATTGAATAGGATACAATAGGATGATAATAATAATAATAGGAGAATAATAAAGTGATACTGCTACTGAATAATTACAGTAGATACAATTCTCATAATAATATGAATTGTATTAGCCTATTAAACCAACACAGTCTCACATTCAATTCGCGCATATATGTACAAAATGTATTTCAGCAGATTTCGTGCGTTTTTGTGCATTTTTGGGCTGGTTTGAAAATACACGAATTTCTGTGCTACTTAATTCGTGCGAAAAGACACGAATTTAACCAGTAGGCGACACAAGCCTTTGCAACAACCATATAGACACGATAATTTATATTTCATTTTTGTTCTTCTTAATGGCTAATTCAACGTCATGAATATACAGAAATGTTGTCTTTGTTTAACCATGTTTTAAAATGTGTCGTTGTATGCCTATATGTACTGTTTTAGACTTGCTGAACAGAATTTGAGAAAAGACGCACATTTACCTGCGACTTAATTCGTGGGAAATATTGTTTTATTAATGCCAATGCTGTTTTCTGTGCTTGATTTCGCTTAATACTTTGGATACTGGTGCACTTGTAATCAGAACGCCTTTTTGTCATGTAGGCAACCATACACGATTTTCTTCATAACCCATTTCATATTTCGTGGAGCCTAAATTACACAATTTTCTTCATAATGCATGTATTACATGTTAATGTAAAATAATGAATTATGTTGGCTTACACTTATGGCCTTTCCAAGGCCTTTCCATACCTTAAGGGAACATTTTAGCACTCGCCATATGGTTAGTGAGAAACGCCACATTGCAAATGTAAGGTGAGAAACGCCACATTGCAAATGTAAGGTCCCTTACTAGACGTCCTGCAACGTTTCTAAAATTCGCAGATGGCGTCGGGCCGTGCGCGGGGGAGAGATCTTTCAGGAAGTCATCAAACTAAATCTCTCGGACGTTCGGTTTCCGTTTTATAAAACTAACACATTTTGGTCATTTTTCCGCAGTCTAGGAAATTCCCACCAGAGGGAAAATAAATAATATTGCAAATGCACAAGCACATTGCAAATGCATGTGGCCTTTTCTCCTAAACGGAAAATATTTTGAAGACGTAATGGTCAGTTGGCCCCGAACAAGATGGCGTCGAGGCCTCAACGCTTTTTGAGTTATGGCCATTTTTCTGGGATTAAAGGTCAAAAACGTAAAGTAGGGTGCTAATTTGACCGCTTCACGTCAAAGTACATAAGCATACGGTGTCAGGAAAAAAAGATCCAGCCATTTATCTATCGTAATTTAAGAGAAATCGTACATTGACAAATTGGTCATGTTCACAAAAAGGAGTTAAAAAAAAAAAAAGTTACAGATCCAGTTGCAGTGTGTTCAGACGATTTTTTTTTAAGTGGGTCTCGAAGCTCTGCCACTGCATCGCAGTGCTAGCTGCGCCACCAGAGTCTCTGGGTTCGCGCCCAGGCTCTGCCGCAGCCGGCCGCGACCGGGAGGTCCGTTGGCCTAGCGTCGTCCGGGTTAGGGAGGGTTTGGCCGGTAGGGATATCCTTGTCTCATCGCGCTCCAGCGACTCCTGTGGCGGGCCGGGGGCAGTGCGCGCTAGCCAAGGGGGCCATGTGCACGGTGTTTCCTCCGGCACATTGGTGCGGCTGGCTTCCGGGTTGGAGGCGCGCTGTGTTAAGAAGCAGTGCGGCTTGGTTGGGTTGTGCTTCGGAGGACGCGTGGCTTTCGACCTTCGTCTCTCCTGAGCCCATATGGGAGTTGTAGCGATGAGACAAGATAGTAATTACTAGCGATTGGATACCATGAAGAAAAGGGGATAAAAGGATGGAGTGAAAAAGTACGGTGCTTAAAGACACACAAAGCCTGAAATGGCATTGCCATTATCTCCAGGCCGTGCCGAGTTCAACGAGATGCCCCGCTTGACCGTAGCTAGCTCGGTCTGAGTGCAGCGACAGGGACAAGAAGAAGGACCCAAATGACCCTTTGACCTCAATTTCATATTTTTTTGCTTTTGGGAGACAGAGAGAGAACCGTTAAGGTTAGAAGCACAATTTGACCTCAGGAACGTTCCTAAGGTCCTCCCGATCTGTGCAAGCCTAACATGGACCGTGTGGCATTAACCCTTAATAGTTAAAAGAAGGTGTTTACATCAAACAGTTTACAATGACATGTCTCCCCATAGGAATACATTTCCTGCTCCCCTAAATTCAACCTGAAGCCTATGTGGGTTAATAATGCCTTATGAACCTGTCTTCGATGACAATCCATCAGGCCACTATGAGGTCTACCTGTGTCGATTCTAAAGATTCGATTTTAAATCACCCTAAAAGTGTTTGCCATACCCAACCTGCAGTTTGAGAGAAATAGTGCATTCAACCCTATGTAAATCAGTGAGTTCTTAACGTATAGACTTAAAACTCAGGATTCTGTAAAAGCCCACTCCAATGAGAATATGTGTTTACTTTCAGCTTCCTGTGCCAACCGGAAGTGCCATAATTGGTGTCAAAAGGGCTGTTTCGAAGGGTTAAAAAAGTCAAATCTTTCCAAAACTTAATATATGTGAATAGGCAACCCTCATGAACTGTAAATCAGTCATTCATCCCATCAGATTTCAAGGAAAAATTTACACACCCACACAGAAAGGATGGAGTGACACACTGAGGGGCTTAGAGGCAGACAGTGCCTGCAATAGTTACTTTTGTTTGAACTTTTAAAGAACCGTCAGACCTAGAGTTCTGAAACTTTACAAACCTGTTCTAGAGCTCAGGTCGATTAAGCACGGAGAGTTATGTGGCTCTAGAAGGTTCTCGGACCGATAAAAAGCCTCGGTGCATTTGCATTGACTTCAATTCATTTTGAGCATTACAAAATGGTGACATTTAGAAAAGTCCCAGAGTTGCAAGACTAGGTGCATTGAAACCGGCTCGGCCCATAGAGACGGACCCCGACATTTCTGTCCGATAGCTCATTCAAGGACCCCGTAGCAAGGCATGGAAAAAAGTGGAATTGCAGCACCAATTAAGGTTTTGCTCGGGCACCGAATGACCTATCGAGCCGAAACTTGTGATTTGAGGTCGCCTCACATAGGGCTAAACAAAATGTGAAAACTGGACCCGCAGCTAGAACATAACTACGTATTATTTGTTTTATTATGGTTTAAATGGAAGGCGCTGTGAATTTTGGGCCTGCTCTGAAATATGTGATAGTTGGCTTCTAAACGAGTTGGAAAAAGTGAGTTTGGAGTCAGATGGTATCAGTTTGGTGTCTGAAAATATCTAATTGGCTGATGGACACTGACTTGCTAGTTGACTTTTGTGCATTTGCAATATGTTTCAACAGTGAAAAACCACCAAAATAGCATTCTGAAATCACTACTAAAAATGACATCACCATAGCCGTGCCGAGTTCAACGAGATGCCCCGCTTGACCGTAGCTTGCTCGGTCTGAGCGCAGCGACAGTGACAAGAAGATGACCCTTGACCTACATTTCAAGTCTTTTGCTTTTGGGAGACAGAGAGAGAACTGTTAAGGTTTAGAAGCACAATTTGACCTCAGGAACGTTCCTAAGGTCTCTGTGCAAGCCTAACATTGACCGTGTGGCATTAACCCTTAACAGTTAAAAGAAGGTGTTTACATCAAACAGTTTACAATGACATCTCACCCCATAGGAACACATTGCCTGCACCCCTAAATTCAACCTGAAGCATATGTGGGTTATGAATGTCTTATGAACCTGTCTTCAATGACAATCCATCAAGCCACTATGAGGTCTACCTGTGTTGATTCTAAGCTTCCTGGAGCAACCGGAAGTGATAAAATCACCCTAAAAGTGTTTTGCCATACCCAACCAGCAGTTTGTGATATATAGTGCATTCAACCCTGTGTAAATCAGTCAGTTCTTAACGTATAGACTTAAAACTCAGGATTCTGTAAAAGCATACCCCGATCAGGATATGTATTTACTTATAGCTTCCTGTGCCAACCGGAAGTGCCTTAAAATGGGGTCATAGGTGCTGTTTCGAAGGTTTAAAAAAGTCAGATCTTTCCAAAACTTTAAATGTGTGAATCGGTCAACCCTCATGAACTGTAAATCAGTAATTTCGCTAAACAGATGTCAAAGAAAAGCTCTCTCACACACACACACACACACACACACACACACACACACACACACACACACACACACACACACACACACACACACACACACACACACACACACACACACACACACACACACACACACACACACACACAGCAAGGATGGAGTGAAAAAGTATGGTGCTTAAAGACACACAGAGCCTTAAATGCTTTTAGGGGGGATCCAGACTTCCATACCCGCTCTGGGAGCGCTATACTACCGCCCCAAATCAATGGGTGCTGGCCTGAGTGATTTATGGAGGTTTTCAAAAATATTCTGTTTTTCTTCTGGAAAATATTTTATGTTTTTTCTTCTCGAGTCAATGGCCTGAGTGACTTATGGAGGTTTTCAAAAAATATTCTAAGTCCAAACTTTTCATGCACCTGGTATTTTTTTGGGGTTACCAGGCGTCATTTTTCAAAACGGTTGAAATTGCTTTTAGGGGGCATCCAGAGTGTCACATGACCGGATGAGGTAACTATTCTTGTTCTTGTAACTTTCCGGTAGGCTAGAAGCTTTCCGGTGTTTTGCTGCTCGACACAGGTCGACGCAGGTATTGCACTTGATTTATCGTTATCGTAACCGTAGGTGCAGCCAAGTGGAAATACGAAAGCTTTCTAGCTATTTCGCACTGACGGTAATTTGAACACAAGAACATTTCTAGTGAAAAGGTGCTTACACTCAGAGCCATGTATTTACACTCAGCCACCCTAGCCTTATTACGGGTTAACGTTTTGGTAATTTTGGTTGGCCAACAAAATGTAAGACTACAATGACTGCATACGTTTCCCCAAATGTTATACGATTTTTTTTTTGTTGTTGTTATTGATGGACAATGGCAAGGCTGCCATTGTATTTTCAGTTACATTCTGTTCAATAAAAATGGTTTACACGTTTATTTTTTAAGAAATACATGGAACTACAACCGAATAAAACACCATTAACCATCATGCATTGCTTACATTCATTCTATCCTGAAAAGTCTGTTCAGAAAAATCGAAAACAGTACATATAGGCATAAAACCACTGTTTTAATAGGGATTAAATAAAGACAATATATATATAACCTCTTATGGTTAAATGGTTAAAAAAATACAAAATATCTATATATTCATAACGTAAAATAAATAAATACAGGCGATCGCGTCTATGGTTGTGGCAACGGCTTGTGTGTCGCCTACTGGTTAAATTCGTGTCTTTTCGCACAAATTAAGTAGCACAGAAATTCGTGTATTTTCGCACGAATTAAGTAGCACAGAAATTCGTGTATTTTCAAACGAATTGAACCACCCCAAAAATGCACAAAAACGCACGAAATCTGCTGAAATACATTTTGTACACATACAGTGGGGAGAACAAGTATTTGATACACTGCCGATTTTGCAGGTTTTCCTACTTACAAAGCATGTAGAGGTCTGTCATTTTTATCATAGGTACACTTCAACTGTGAGAGACGGAATCTAAAACAAAAATCCAGAAAATCACATTGTATGATTTTTAAGTAATTAATTTGCATTTTATTGCATGACATAAGTATTTGATCACCTACCAACCAGTAAGAATTCTGGCTCTCACAGACCTGTTAGTTTTTCTTTAAGAAGCCCTCCTGTTCTCCACTCATTACCTGTATTAACTGCACCTGTTTGAACTCGTTACCTGTATAAAAGACACCTGTCCACACACTCAATCAAACAGACTCCAACCTCTCCACAATGGCCAAGACCAGAGAGCTGTGTAAGGACATCAGGGATAAATTGTAGACCTGTACAAGGCTGGGATGGGCTACAGGACAATAGCCAAGCAGCTTGGTGAGAAGGCAACAACTGTTGGCAAAATTATTAGAAAATGGAAGAAGTTCAAGATGACGGTCAATCACCCTCGGTCTGGGGCTCCATGCAAGATCTCACCTCGTGGGGCATCAATGATCATGAGGAATGTGAGGGATCAGCCCAGAACTACACGGCAGGACCTGGTCAATGACCTGAAGAGAGCTGGGACCACAGTCTCAAAGAAAACCATTAGTAACACACTACGCCGTCATGGATTAAAATCCTGCAGCGCACGCAAGGTCCCCCTGCTCAAGCCAGCGCATGTCCAGGCCCGTCTGAAGTTTGCCAATGACCATCTGGATGATCCAGAGGAGGAATGGGAGAAGGTCATGTGGTCTGATGAGACAAAAATAGAGCTTTTTGCTCTAAACTCCACTCGCCGTGTTTGGAGGAATAGAAGGATGAGTACAACCCCAAGAACACCATCCCAACCGTGAAGCATGGAGGTGGAAACATCATTCTTTGGGGATGCTTTTCTGCAAAGGGGACAGGACGACTGCACCGTATTGAAGGGAGGATGGATGGGGCCATGTATCGCGAGATCTTGACCAACAACCTCCTTCCCTCAGTAAGAGCATTGAAGATGGGTCGTGGCTGGGTCTTCCAGCATGACAACGACCCGAAACACACAGCCAGGGCAACTAAGGAGTGGCTCCGTAAGAAGCATCTCAAGGTCCTGGAGTGGCCTAGCCAGTCTCCAGACCTGAACCCAATAGAAAATCTTTGGAGGGAGCCGAAAGTCCGTATTGCCCAGCGACAGCCCCGAAACCTGAAGGATCTGGAGAAGGTCTGTATGGAGGAGTGGGCCAAAATCCCTGCTGCAGTGTGTGCAAACCTGGTCAAGAACTACAGGAAACGTATGATCTCTGTAATTGCAAACTAAGGTTTCTGTACCAAATATTCAGTTCTGCTTTTCTGATGTATCAAATACTTATGTCATGCAATAAAATGCAAATTAATTACTTAAAAATCATACAATGTGATTTTCTGGATTTTTGTTTTAGATTCCTTCTCTCACAGTTGAAGTGTACCTATGATAAAAATTACAGACCTCTACATGCTTTGTAAGTAGGAAAACCTGCAAAATTGTCAGTGTATCAAATACTTGTTCTCCCCACTGTATGCGCGAATTGAATGTGAGGCTGGGCTGATTAAACTGTTACTAAAAAGTGCATATCAACCAAGCTGATGGGCTATATAGTAGGCTGTGACTTAAAATCAATATTTTGATACAACATGAACATATATTAATAACACTTAATTATTATCATCATTATTATTATTATTGTTATTATTATTGTTGTTATTATTATTATTATTATAGGGGGGATTCCAGTTATTTTCAGATTTTTGACAGCACATTTGCCTGCATATTGCCTAAGAGTTCTAAATAATAAATAACATGGACAAAAGCAGAACTACATTATATACAGAGCCTTCAGAAAGTGTCCAGACCCCTTGACTTTTTCCACATTGTGTTACTTTACAGCCATATTCTAGAATTGACAAAATCCCCCCCTCCCCCACTCATTCATACACACAATACCCTATAATGACAATGCAAAAACAAGATTTTAGAGATTTTTCCAAATTTATATAAAAAAAACGGAAATATCATATTTACATAAGTATTCAGACCCTTTACTCAGTACTTTGTTGAAGCACCTTTGGCAGCGATTACAGCATCGATTCTTCTTGGGTATGACGCTACACGCTGGCATACCTGTATTTGGGGAGTTTCTCCCATTCTTCCCAAGCACTGTCAGGTTGGATGGGGAGTGTCAACTGCACAGCTATTTTTAGGTCTCTCCAGAGATGTTCAATCGGGTTCAAGCCCAGGATCTGGCTGGGCCACTCAAGGACATTCAGAGACTTGTTCCGAAGCCACTCCTGCATTGTCTTGGCTGTGTGCTTAGGGTCGTTGTCCTGTTGGAAGGTGAACCTTTAACTCAGTCTGAGGTCCTGAGCTTTCTAGAGCAGGTTTTCATCAAGGATCTCTCTGTACTTTGCTCCGTTCGTCTTTGCCTCGATCCTGACTAGTCTCCCAGTCCCTGCCACCACCGTGCTTCACTGTAGGGATGGTGCCAGGTTTTCTCCAGAAGTGAAGTTTGGAATTCAGGCCAAGGAGTTCAATCTTGGTTTCATCAGACAAGATAATTGTGTTTCTCATGGTCTGTCATGTGCCTTTTACTGAGGAGTGGCTTCAGTCTGGCCACTCTACCATAAAGGCCTGATTGGTGGAATGCTGCAGAGATGGTAGTCCTTCTGGAAGGTTCTCCCATCTCCACAGAGGAACAGGAGAGCTCTGCCAGAGTGACCATCGGGTTCTTGGTCACCTCCCTGACAAAGGCCCTGTCCCCCCGATTGATCGGTTTGGCTGGGCGGCCAGCTCTAGGAAGAGTCTTGGTGGTTCCAAACTTCTTCCATTTAAGAATGATGGAGCCCACTGTATTCTTGGGGACCTTCAATGCTGCATAATTTTTGTTGGTACCCTTCTCCAGATCTGTGCTTCAACACAATCCTGTCTCGGAGCTCTACGGACAATTCCTTCGACCTCATGGCTTGGTTTTTGATCTGACATGCACTGTCAACTGTGGGACCTTATATAAACAGGTGTGTGCCTTTCAAAATCATGTCTAATCAATTGAATTTACCACATGTGGACTCCAATCAAGTTGTAGAAACATCTCAAGGATGATCTTTGGAAACAGTGAGGATCGACACTGGAGACCTTAGAAGGCAGGTACCAGGAGAACATTTAAAGAACAACGGACATGAAACAGGACAGGAACAGCGTTTCGACAGGGGAAAAATAACGACATCAATGCTGACACAAGGAATAATGTGAGGAGCAGACAGATAAAGAGGGGGTAATCAACAAATGGAGTCCATGTGAGTCCAATATCGCGCAGTGGCGCGTAATGATGGTGACAGGTGTGCGTAATGAAGGGCATCCTGGTGCCCGCGAGCGCCAGAGTGGGAGCGTGACTGAAACAAGATGCACCTCAGCTCGATTTCGAGTGTCATAGCAAAGGGGCTGAATACCTATGTAAATAAGGTATTTCTTTTTATTATTTGTAATGAATTTGCAAAAATTTCTAAAAACCTGTTTTTGCTCTGTCATTATAGGGTATTGTGTGTAACTTGCTGAGGAATTTGTTTAAGTTAATCCATTTTAGAATAAGGCTATAATGTAACAACATTTGGAAAAAGTCAAGGGGTCTGAATGCTTTCCGAAGGTATTGTATATACAGTGGGGAGAACAAGTATTTGATACACTGCCGATTTTGCAGGTTTTCCTACTTACAAAGCATGTAGAGGTCTGTAATTTTTATCATAGGTACACTTCAACTGTGAGAGACGGAATCTAAAACAAAAATCCAGAAAATCACATTGTATGATTTTTAAGTAATTCCTTTGCATTTTATTGCATGACATAAGTATTTGATACATCAGAAAAGCAGAACTTAATATTTGGTACAGAAACCTTTGTTTGCAATTACAGAGATCATACGTTTCCTGTAGTTCTTGACCAGGTTTGCACACACTGCAGCAGGGATTTTGGCCCACTCCTCCATACAGACCTTCTCCAGATCCTTCAGGTTTCGGGGCTGTCGCTGGGCAATACGGAATTTCAGCTCCCTCCAAAGATTTTCTATTGGATTCAGGTCTGGAGACTGGCTAGACCACTCCAGGACCTTGAGATGCTTCTTACGGAGCCACTCCTTAGTTGCCCTGGCTGTGTGTTTCGGGTCGTTGTCATGCTGGAAGACCCAGCCACGACCCATCTTCAATGATCTTACTGAGGGAAGGAGGTTGTTGGCCAAGATCTCGCGATACATGGCCCCATCCATCCTCCCCTCAATACGGTGCAGTCGTCCTGTCCCCTTTGCAGAAAAGCAGCCCCAAAGAATGATGTTTCCACCTCCATGCTTCACGTTTGGGATGGGTTCTTGGGGTTGTACTCATCCTTCTTCTTCCTCCAAACACAGCGAGTGGAGTTTAGACCAAAAAGTTATATTTTTGTCTCATCAGACCACATGACCTTCTCCCATTCCTCCTCTGGATCATCCAGATGGTCATTGGCAAACTTCAGACGGGCCTGGACATGCGCTGGCTTGAGCAGGGGGACCTTGCGTGCGCTGCAGGATTTTAATCCATGACGGCGTAGTGTGTTACTAATGGTTTTCTTTGAGACTGTGGTCCCAGCTCTCTTCAGGTCATTGACCAGGTCCTGCCGTGTAGTTCTGGGCTGATCCCTCACCTTCCTCATGATCATTGATGCCCCACGAGGTGATATTTTGCATGGAGCCCCAGACCGAGGGTGATTGACCGTCATCTTGAACTTCTTCCATTTTCTAATAATTGCGCCAACAGTTGTTGCCTTCTCACCAAGCTGCTTGCCTATTGTCCCGTAGCCCATCCCAGCCTTGTGCAGGTCTACAATTTTATCCCTGATGTCCTTACACAGCTCTCTGGTCTTGGCCATTGTGGAGAGGTTGGAGTCTGTTTGATTGAGCGTGTGGACAGGTGTCTTTTATACAGGTAACGAGTTCAAACAGGTGCAGTTAATACAGGTAATGAGTGGAGAACAGGAGGGCTTCTTAAAGAAAAACTAACAGGTCTGTGAGAGCCGGAATTCTTACTGGTTGGTAGGTGTTCAAATACTTATGTCATGCAATAAAATGCAAATTAATTACTTAAAAATCATACAATGTGATTTTCTGGATTTTTGTTTTAGATTCCGTCTCTCACAGTTGAAGTGTACCTATGATAAAAATTACAGACCTCTACATGCTTTGTAAGTAGGAAAACCTGCAAAATCGGCAGTGTATCAAATACTTGTTCTCCCCACTGTATATATACAGTACCAGTCAAAAGTTTGGACCTACCTACTCATTCAAGGGTTTTTCTTTATTTTTACTATTTTCTACATTGTAGAATAATAGTGAAGACATCAAATCAACATTATGAAATAACACATATGGAATCTTGAATTAACCACAAAAGTGTTAAACAAATCAAAATATATTATATTCTATATTATATTCTATATATACTATATTATATTCTTCAAAGTAGCCACCCTTTTCCTTGATGACAGCTTTGCACACTATTGGAATTCTCTCAACCAGCTTCATGAGATAATCACCTGGTATGCATTTGAATTAACAGGTGTGCCTTGTTAAAAGTTAAATAGTGGAATTTCTTTCCTTCTTAATGCGTTTGAGCCAATCAGTTGTGTTGTGACAAGGTAGGGGTGGTATACAGACAATAGACCTATTTGGTAAAAGACCAAGTCCATAATGGCAAGAACAGTTCAAATAAGCAAAGAGAAAACACAGTCCATCATTACCTTTAAGACATGAAGGTCAGTCAATTTGAAAACCATCAAGCGTTATGATGAAACTGGCTTTCATGAGGACCGCCACAGGAAAGGAAGACCCAGAGTTACCTCTGCTGCAGAGGATAAGTTCATTAGAGTTAACTGCTCCTCAGATTGCAGCCCAAATAAATGCGTCACAGAGTTCAAGTAACAGACACATCTCAACTGTTCAGAGGAGACTGAGCGACTCAGGCCTTCATGGTCAAATTGCTGCAAAGAAACCACTACTAAAGGACACTAATAAGAAGAAGAGACTTGCTTGGGCCAAGAAATATGAGCAATGGACCTTCAAACGGTGGAAATCTGTCCTTTGCTCTGATGATTTGAGTTGGTGAATGGATGATCTCAGCATGTGTGGTTCCCACAATGAAGCATGGAGGAGGAGGTGTGGTGGTGCTTTGCTGGTGACACTGTCAGTGATTTATTTAGAATCCAAGGAACACTTAGCCAGGATGGCAACTCAGCTTTCTGCAGTGATACGCCATCCCATCTGATTTGCGCTTAGTGGGACTATCATTTGTTTTGTCGACAGGAAAATGACCCAACACAACTCCAGGCTGTGTAAGGGGTATTTGACCAAAAAGGAGAGTGATGGAGTGCTGCATCAGATGACCTGGCCTTCACAATCACCCGACCTCAACCCAATTGAGATGGACCGCAGAGTGAAGGAAAATCAGTCAACAAGTGCTCAGAATATGTGGGAACTCCTTCAAGACGGTTGGAAAAGCATTCCAGGTGAAGCTGGTTGGGAGAATGCCAAGATTGTGCAAAGCTGTCATCAAGGCAAAGGGTGGCTACTTTGAAGAATCATAAATATAAAATATTTTTGATTTGTATAACACTTTTTTGGTTACTACATGATTCCATATGTGTTATTCATAGTTTTGTTGTCCTCACTATTATTCTGCAATGTAGAAAGTAGTAAAAATAAAGAAAACCCTTGAGTGAGTAGGTGTACCCAAACTTTTGACAGGTACTGCATATATATTATTATTTTTTTTTTTAATTCTTGTGAGACGTGGAATAAGCAGTAAGCTCGGTTCTGTACTGTAGATTAATTATTCGCCTCTGCTGCTCGCTCCTGTGGTAAAGACCAGACTTGTCTGAAATGACCTAGCAACTGTTTTTCAATGCCGGTTCTAAAAGTTGCTGTACACTCAGAATGAAAATAAACAAAAAAATGTAATTGAGAGAGGTTTGACATTCTATGTTTTCATGTGATGCGCTGTTCCTATGTCACGCATGTGAACTTCTGGTCATGTTAGTCACTTCCAACAAGTGGTTAGATGTTTCACTCTTTGGATTTGAATACCAAAAAGACTGCTGATGTGATATGACACTTTACTTACTGGTAATAAAAACAAGATAATGTGAAGCACCTTTAGCCAACATGATACACTTCCGTCACATCAAAGATACATAACCAAATAAAATACATGTTCAACATTTAATTTCTATTATACAGAACTTTTGATATAAAGAAATTAGTCACACTTTATTTGGATAGTCCGCATTGTTCGTCTGTAGATGCTCTGAAGATGATCATGCTATTAACAAACTAACTGTTGGTAAGCAAATGCTTGCTGAGGTTACGGTTAAGTTTAGAGTAAGGGTTAAGATAAGGGTTAGGGTTAAGGCTAGGAATGAATCCCCAAATACATATACATTTTAATGTATAAATTATAATGATTATTATAATGCATAACATGAATAAAAGTAATCAATTACTCATTTATCAATAGTATATATAGTTTGTAATGCAGAATAAGTGTGGTATTTATCGATTGTGTCCTGAACATTTTCATTCAGTATAAGATGAATTGGAGTGTTATTTGAGAAAAATGGAGTTGCACAGTACCTAGGACATTACACTGTCAGAAAAATAAATAAAATGTGTAAACAAATTATCAAAATTAGAAGTCAAAAGTTTTTCAGATGAGAGAAGCGTATGATAAATCGAAGAATTCACACTTTTTCAGTTTGAGTTTCTTTTTTTCCTGCATGATCACATTTGCACTCTTGGAAAGTGTTTACCTCAGCGTTCATCTTTTACAGTAGCAGATCCTGGATTTAAAGGAGTTTGACAGTAGACACCCACCCTGAGAGTGAGCGTAAGGGAAGTTTCCACTGCAGGTTGGCGTTTGAAGTGGAGGGAAAACCGTTACAAGCCCCCAACCACACCTTTCTCTATTGCTCTCTCTGTCTCTGTCTCTCTCTAACTCACACTCACACACACACACACACACACACACACACACACACACACACACACACACACACACACACACACACACACACACACACACACACACACACACACACACACACACACACACACACACACACACACACACATCTCATAAGAATGAAGACATCTTAGTGTGGGTTCTCCAAGACAAGGGTATGTTTGTGTAACAGTAGTGGTTTGGTGAACTATGCTTGAATAACTCTCAATGGTTGAAGGGATAGTTACCTACTGCACACAGCATCTGCAAGGGTTTCAAAAGGGTCTTCAGCTGTCCCCATAGGATAACCGTTTTATGGTTCCAGATAGAACCCTTTTTGATTTAAGGTAGAACTATTTTGGGTTCCATGTAGAACCCTCTGTGGAAAGAGTTTTACATGGAACCCTAAAGGGTTCTAGCTGGAAGCAAAAAGGGTTCTTCAAATGGTTCTCCCATGGGGACAGACAAAAAACCCGTATTGGTTCTAGATAGCACCTTTTTTCTAAGTGTACTCTGTACAGTACGCGTCTGGGAGGATATGACTTCACTCACAGTAAAAGTTTAAACAATGTTGAATTATCACTGGTATAGGAAATACTGTCCCTGAAAACCCTATAAAAACAAAAACATAGAGAATTGTGTCACAAAACCACTAATTAGAAAAACAGCCAGGGCCCTAAACCACAAGGCCATCTCTCTTCCTCGTATTTAGAGCCTAGTCCTCTATCTCTAACTCCCTTTTTTCACTTTCCTCCACAACATCAAACTAAAATAATTTGCCACACGAATGGCTGTCATTAACCTTATAGGCTAGGCTCTCTTTCAGAAGAGAGAAAAGTGAGAAGGCATAACCTCAGGGTAGAGCGAGTGCCTCTTCACACCCACGTTAAGGTCATAAATGATGTTGTGGCTTGATATTCTGCATGCTCCTGCAATGGATATAAGGACAGCAAAGGTGTGAAACTACCTTCAATACAGCCTCATAACAGCTTTGCACTTTTAAACAGGAAATGTTGATCTATAGAAGGTAATTAGCACGATAAAGAGAGAGTTCAGTGAGTTAAGACTTGTAGCAATGTACCTCAATGCTGCCATCCACTGTTCAAAACAGTGACTGTGTACTGGGGGAGCACATCTGATTGATCATGCTGTTGATATACATTCATGAATGTAACACACATTGTTATTCATTATTTCTCAATATCCAGTGGCACACAGTGTGGCAATTACACATCCAGTAACCATTACATGAATAAATATCTACTTGAGGTATTATAGGCTCAAAATAACAATAGAATAATCAGGCGATGGTAGAGGGCACTAGTGCTCTCCTAAAGGCTTTGTCTGGATACATCCCAGATGGAAAGAGAAAGTATTGTTATTGACTCTTATAGTTAGTGATCTACATCACAGTTCATATGTCCGCAAGGCAATCAAACAAGCTAAGCGTCAGTATAGAGACAATGTAGAGTCGCAATTCAACGGCTCAGACACGAGAGGTATGTGGCAGGGTCTACAGTCATTCACGGACTACAAAAGGAAAACCAGCCCCTTCGAGGACCACGATGTCATGCTCCCAGACAAACTAAACAACTTCTTTGCTGGCTTTGAGGACAACACAGCACCACTGACACGGCACGCTACCAAAACCTGCGGGCTCTCCTTCACTGCAGCCAACGTGAATAAAACATTTAAACATGTGAACCCTTGCGAGGCTGCCGGCCCAGACGGCATCCCCAGCTTCGTCCTCAGAGCATGCGCAGACCAGCTGGCTGGTGTGTTTACGGACATATTCAATCAATCCTTATCCCAGTCTGCTGTTCCCACATGCTTCAAGTGGGCCACCATTGTTCCTGTTCCCAAGAAAGCGAAGGTAACTGAGCTAAATGACTATCGCCCCGTAGTACTCATTTCCTTCATCATGAAGTGCTTTGAGAGACTAGTCAAGGACCATATCACCTCCACCCTACCGGACACCCTAGACCCACTCCAATTTGCTTACCGCCCCAATAGGTTCACAGACGACGCAATCACAATCACACTGCACACTGCCCTAACCCATCTGGACAAGAGGAATACCTATGTAAGAATGCTGTTCATCGACTACAGCTCAGCATTTAACACCATAGTACCCTCCAAACTCATCATCAAGCTCGAGACCCTGGGTCTCGACCCCGCCCTGTGCAACTGGGTCCTGGACTTCCTGACGGGCCGCCCCCAGGTGGTGAGGGTAGGTAAAAACATCTCCACCCCACTGATCGTCAACACTGGGGCCCCACAAGGGTGCGTTCTCAGCCCTCTCCTGTACTCCCTGTTCACCCATGACTGCGTGGCCATGCACGCCTCCAACTCAATCATCAAGTTTGCAGACGACACCACAGTGGTAGGCTTGATTACCAACAACGACCAGACGGCCTATAGGGAGGAGGTGAGGGCCCTCGGACTGTGGTGTCAGGAAAATAACCTCACACTCAATGTCAACAAAACAAAGGAGATGATCGTGGACGTCAGGAAACAGCAGAGGGAGCACCCCCCTATCCACATCGACGGGACAGTAGTGGAGAAGGTGGAACGTTTTAAGTTCCTCGGTGTACACATCACAGACAAACTGAAATGGTCCACCCCCACAGACAGCGTGGTGAAGAAGGCGCAGCAGTGCTTCTTCAACCTCAGGAGGCCGAAGAAATTTGGTTTGTCACCAAAAACACTAACAAACTTTTACAGATGCACAATCGAGAGCTGGTACAGCTTCTATCTCAAGGCCATCAGACTGTTAAACAGCCATCACTAACATTGAGTGGCTGCTGCCAACATACTGACTCATCTCTAGCCACTTTAATAATGAAAGATTAATTTAATAAATGTATCACTAGCCACTTTAAACAATGCCACTTTATATAATGTTTACATACCCTACATTACTCATCATATGTACATACTGTACTCTACACCATCTACTGCATCTTGCCTATGCCGTTCGGGCCATCGCTCATTCATATATTTTTATGTACATATTCTTATTCATTCCTTTACACTTGTGTGTATAAGGTAGTAGTTGTGGAATTGTTAGGTTAGATTACTTGTTAGATATTACTGCATGATCGGAACTAGACGCACACGCATTTCTGTACACTCGCATTAACATCTGCTAACCATGTGTATGTGAAAAAATAAAATTGTATTTTATTTAATTTGAAAAGGATTATGATGACCATAACACCCATACATCCATGAAAAAAAATAAAAAATTCAGCACCCTCAGTATCAAATTTTGTAACAGATCTGTAGACAGTGTCTGTCCCAAATGGTACCCTATTCCCTATATAGCTCGCTACTTTCATCCATAGCCCTTAGGGTCCACTGTAAAGGGAATAGGGTGCCATTTGGGACAGAATTGGATGTGAAGGATGAATATCATCAGCTCCACTGAGGTTGGAAAGACTTGCTCTTCATGCATTGTGATAAGAATACCCTGGTCTTACTGCGAGCTCATCGGTGCAGAGATGGGGGGTGTAGAGTAGAGAGAGAGAGGAAGAGAGAGAGGGGGGAATAGCGAGAGATGAAGAGAGAGAGAGGCAAGTTGAGAGAGCGAGAGAGAGTGGGGGGTCTGAGAGTTATTAGTGTAGGCCCGGGTGTAAGTCTTCACGCCACGGCTGCATATCTTACACAGACAGCGGAGGGGATTGCATCGTATTTCACACCCAGGCGGCTATCGAGGGAGAGCAGCATGCCATGTAAACCTAACATAAGTTCGTCAAATGGAACATCCTCTTCCCCGCTGGGCACACACTGGTTGACTTAACGTTGTTTCCAAGTCATTTCAACTAAATTACGTTGAACCAGCGTGGAATAGATATTGAATTGACGTCTGTGCCCAGTTGGACTCTTCTTGTCATGAAAACTGTTTTGACATGCTTTCAAAGCTGGCTGTAAATTCATTTTGTAGAAACTTTCATTTCTAGACAACATGACATCCTGATACTGGTATCTTTGTTGTAGTTGCTCTCTCGTCTCATTCGAGTCATCCTGACACACTGCAGTGTACATCCCCTGTGAGACAACATCTCAGATCAAACCATAAGTCTCTCTCACCAGTCTGTATATTATTGTTTTTTACACAATGTATGGGCAGAACAGGGTTGGGTAGGTCACTTTCGAAATGTAATCCATTACAGTTACTTGTTACCTGTCCCAAATTTTCATCAGTAACGTAACGTAATTACCCAAACTCAGTAACGTAATGTGATTATTTTCAATTACTTTTGGAACACTTTCCCCTTAAGAGGCATTAGAAGAAGACAAAAAGGATCCACCAATCATATTTGTGGTGTCATCATAGTTGTCTCTAAGTTGTGGGCATACTCAAAGAACAAATTTAAACTTGTCTTTTTTCAATGCAAAATCAAATGTTACTGAGAAAACAGAAAAGTGTCATAATGTATATATTTTTTCTCTCTCAAACATCCTTTCTACAATTAAAAGTAATCATCCAGTTTTTCAAAAGTATCCGGAATCTGATTACAATATTTTTGCAGGTAACGTACATTATTACAATTAGTAATCAGATTACAAGTAATCAGTTACTCCCCAACCCTGGGGTAGAAGATAGTGCTGTCTGACAAATGTTCTCATGTTAGTATCTGAAGATCCAGAGAAACCTATCTGTGATCCACTTTGATAAGTTATTTGTGAGATGCACGTTTGCTATTTGCAAGATATTGATCATGTTGGCTTGATCTATGTTGTAAATTCCTAGTCAGTTGCATAACTGAATGGATTCAACAGCAATGTGTCTTCCACATTTAACCCCTCTGAATCAGAGAGGTGCGGGGGGCTGCCTTAATCGACATCATTGGTGCCCAGGGAGCAGTTGCTGTAGGGGTTAACTGGTCTCAACTTGCTCAAGAGCAGAACAGCACTTGCTGGCTTGGAGATTCATTCAAGCAACCTTTCGGTTACTGTCCCAACACTCAAACCGCTAGGCTACCTGGGTTGGCTGACTGAGTGGTCCCATTTACCTGAATCCCAATACACACACACACAGATACGCTGATCTCTGCGCTGTCTGATCCACTCAGGCTTGTCTAACACACACCGTGGAGCCACAGCGAATCACAGCATGTCACTCAAAGCCTGACTGGGTTTCTTATCAAATACATTTCTGAGAAACGAGACGAAACAAGATATCAATAGAATGTCCAACAGAGCAGGAACACACTATGGGCCCTGGTCAAAAGTAGTGCACTATGTTGGGCAGGGCTCTCCAACCCTGTTACTGGAGAACTATCCACCTGTAGGTTTTCGCTCCAAACCCAGTTGTAACTAACCTGATTCGGTTTATCAACCAACCAATTACTAGAATTAGGTGAACTAGATTAAGTTTGGAGCGAAAACCTACAGGACGGTAGCTCGCCAGGAGGGTAGTTGGAGAGCGCTGATGTAGGGAATAAGTACTAATTGGGAAGCAGTCATAGCCGCGGGACGTAGGGGTGTTGAGGGTCCTGAAAAATCTTTATTAAAAATAAAAAATAAATATAATAATGAATACAAAAGTAGTGCACTGGGCCTTGTAACGAACGTTATAATTAGTGGACCAAAGTGCAGCGTGATCTGGGTTCCACATCTTTTTATTTCTAGGTGAAACTCACAGCAACACAAAACAATAAATCTCAAAATGAACCGTGACGCTAACAATAGTGCTAACAGGCAACTATCCATAGTCGAGATCCCACAAACTACAAAGGGGAAATGGCTGCCTAAATATGATCCCCAATCAGAGACAACGATAAACAGCTGCCTCTGATTGGGAACCATACCAGGCCAACATAGATGTATAAATCACCCGTATTAGCGGGACTATTAAAAGTAATCAAAATAATCATCTAGTTTTTCAAAGGTATACGCAATCTGATTACAATATTTTTGCAGGTAATGTAACTGATTACAATTAATAACCAGATTACCGGTAATCAGTTATTCCCCAATCCTGGGGCAGAATAAAGTGCTGTCTGACAAAGGTTCCCATGTTAGTATCTGAAGTATTCACAGAAACCTATCCGTGACAATTTACAAGTAACAATTTTTCATAAAATTATACCGTTTTCTTAGCTAGCTAAGTTGTTTACCTGTTGCTAGGCAGTTGCTAGGGACATTCCTGAAAGAAGCTAGCTAGCTAACAAGGAGTGTCTAGTTGGCAGAAGAGAAGAAGGGACAAAGAAGGGACAAAGTGGGACAAAATAAGGACAGAAGAAAAGGGAAAGGGGACATTAAGGTGAAGCAGTCCTCTAAAGACACAAAAGACAATAATACAAGAAACAACACTTCTATTGCCTCTCCCTCTACGATACGCACTTCCGGTTTGGTTTGGAGCGAGTAGTTGCATTCCGCTTTGCTCCACAGGTAGTATTACAGGTAGTATTACATTTCATTTCATTACAGTACAACAGTTTGATTTGTTTGATCTTAGCTGGCTACATAGCCGTCTTTGTATCCAAGATAATTGTGTAGTCTAGAGTAATTGTCGAGGTTACCTAGCCAGTTAGAGGTTACCTAGCCAGCTACACTTTCAAACAAAGTCAACAACGCAGCCACTGCTAGCTAGCCTATTTCACCAGCCAGCAGTACTATATCATTTTAGTCAATAAGATTTTTTGCAACGTAAGCTTAACTTTCTGAACATTCGAGACGTGTAGTCCACTTGTCATTCCAATCTCCTTTGCATTAGCGTAGCCTCTTCTGTAGCCTGTCAACTATGTGTCTGTCTATCCCTGTTCTCTCCTCTCTGCACAGACCATACAAACGCTTCACACCGCGTGGCCGCTGCTACTCTAACCTGGTGGTCCCAGCGCGCACGACCCACGTGGAGTTCCAGGTCTCAGGCAGCCTCTGGAACTGCCGATCTGCGGCCAACAAGGCAGAGTTCATCTCAGCCTATGCTTCCCTCCAGTCCCTCGACTTCTTGGCACTGACGGAAACATGGATTACCACTGATAACACTGCTACTCCTACTGCTCTCTCCTCGTCTGCCCACGTGTTCTCGCACACCCCGAGAGCTTCTGGTCAGCGGGGTGGTGGCACTGGGATCCTCATCTCTCCCAAGTGGACATTCTCTCTTTCTCCCCTGACCCATCTGTCTATCGCCTCCTTTGAATTCCATGCTGTCACAGTTACCAGCCCTTTCAAGCTTAACATCCTTATCATTTATCGCCCTCCAGGTTCCCTTGGAGAGTTCATCAATGAGCTTGACGCCCTGATAAGTTCCTTTCCTGAGGATGGCTCACCTCTCACAGTTCTGGGTGACTTTAACCTCCCCACGTCTACCTTTGACTCATTCCTCTCTGCCTCCTTCTTTCCACTCCTCTCCTCTTTTGACCTCACCCTCTCACCTTCCCCCCTTACTCACAAGGCAGGCAATACGCTTGACCTCATCTTTACTAGATGCTGTTCTTCCACTAATCTCATTGCAACTCCCCTCCAAGTCTCCGACCACTACCTTGTATCCTTTTCCCTCTCGCTCTCATCCAACACTTCCCACACTGCCCCTACTCGGATGGTATCGCGCCGTCCCAACCTTCGCTCTCTCTCCCCCGCTACTCTCTCCTCTTCCATCCTATCATCTCTTCCCTCTGCTCAAACCTTCTCCAACCTATCTCCTGATTCTGCCTCCTCAACCCTCCTCTCCTCCCTTTCTGCATCCTTTGACTCTCTATGTCCCCTATCCTCCAGGCCGGCTCGGTCCTCCCCTCCTGCTCCGTGGCTCGACGACTCATTGCGAGCTCACAGAACAGGGCTCCGGGCAGCCGAGCGGAAATGGAGGAAAACTCGCCTCCCTGCGGACCTGGCATCCTTTCACTCCCTCCTCTCTACATTCTCCTCTTCTGTCTCTGCTGCTAAAGCCAATTTCTACCACTCTAAATTCCAAGCATCTGCCTCTAACCCTAGGAAGCTCTTTGCCACCTTCTCCTCCCTCCTGAATCCTCCTCCCCCTCCTCCCCCCTCCTCCCTCTCTGCTGATGACTTTGTCAACCATTTTGAAAAGAAGGTCGACGACATCCGATCCTCGTTTGCTAAGTCAAACGACACCGCTGGTTCTGCTCACACTGCCCTACCCTGTGCTTTGACCTCTTTCTCCCCTCTCTCTCCAGATGAAATCTCGCGTCTTGTGACGGCCGGCCGCCCAACAACCTGCCCGCTTGACCCTATCCCCTCCTCTCTTCTCCAGACCATTTCCGGAGACCTTCTCCCTTACCTCACCTCGCTCATCAACTCATCCTTGACCGCTGGCTACGTCCCTTCCGTCTTCAAGAGAGCGAGAGTTGCACCCCTTCTGAAAAAACCTACACTCGATCCCTCCGATGTCAACAACTACAGACCAGTATCCCTTCTTTCTTTTCTCTCCAAAACTCTTGAACGTGCCGTCCTTGGCCAGCTCTCCTGCTATCTCTCTCAGAATGACCTTCTTGATCCAAATCAGTCAGGTTTCAAGACTAGTCATTCAACTGAGACTGCTCTTCTCTGTGTCACGGAGGCGCTCCGCACTGCTAAAGCTAACTCTCTCTCCTCTGCTCTCATCCTTCTAGACCTATCGGCTGCCTTTGATACTGTGAACCATCAGATCCTCCTCTCCACCCTCTCCGAGCTGGGCATCTCCGGCGCGGCCCACGCTTGGATTGCGTCCTACCTGACAGGTCGCTCCTACCAGGTGGCGTGGCGAGAATCTGTCTCCGCACCACGTGCTCTCACCACTGGTGTCCCCCAGGGCTCTGTTCTAGGCCCTCTCCTATTCTCGCTATACACCAAGTCACTTGGCTCTGTCATATCCTCACATGGTCTCTCCTATCATTGCTATGCAGACGACACACAATTAATCTTCTCCTTTCCCCCCTCTGATAACCAGGTGGTGAATCGCATCTCTGCATGTCTGGCAGACATATCAGTGTGGATGACGGATCACCACCTCAAGCTGAACCTCGGCAAGACGGAGCTGCTCTTCCTCCCGGGGAAGGACTGCCCGTTCCATGATCTCGCCATCACGGTTGACAACTCCATTGTGTCCTCCTCCCAGAGTGCTAAGAACCTTGGCATGATCCTGGACAACACCCTGTCGTTCTCAACTAACATCAAGGCGGTGACCCGTTCCTGTAGGTTCATGCTCTACAACATTCGCAGAGTACGACCCTGCCTCACGCAGGAAGCGGCGCAGGTCCTAATCCAGGCACTTGTCATCTCCCGTCTGGATTACTGCAACTCGCTGTTGGCTGGGCTCCCTGCCTGTGCCATTAAACCCCTACAACTCATCCAGAACGCCGCAGCCCGTCTGGTGTTCAACTTTCCCAAGTTCTCTCACGTCACCCCGCTCCTCCGCTCTCTCCACTGGCTTCCAGTTGAAGCTCGCATCCGCTACAAGACCATGGTGCTTGCCTACGGAGCTGTGAGGGGAACGGCACCCCCGTACCTTCAGGCTCTGATCAGGCCCTACACCCAAACAAGGGCACTGCGTTCATCCACCTCTGGCCTGCTCGCCTCCCTACCTCTGAGGAAGTACAGTTCCCGCTCAGCCCAGTCAAAACTGTTCGCTGCTCTGGCACCCCAATGGTGGAACAAACTCCCTCACGACGCCAGGTCAGCGGAGTCAATCACCACCTTCCGGAGACACCTGAAACCCCACCTCTTTAAGGAATACCTAGGATAGGATAAAGTAATCCTTATAACCCCCCCCCCCCTTAAAAGAGTTAGATGCACTATTGTAAAGTGGTTGTTCCACTGGATATCATAAGGTGAATGCACCAATTTGTAAGTCGCTCTGGATAAGAGCGTCTGCTAAATGACTTAAATGTAAATGTAAATGTGATCCACTTTGATAAGTTATTTGTGAGATGTACGTTTGCTGTTTGCAAGATATTGAACATGTTGGCTTGATCTATGTTGTAAATGCCTTTAATAGTCCCGTATTAGTGGACCGATATTTCCGTCTGCAGCGCGGGGAAAAAAATCCATCTACCACCCCCCACACCCCCCACCCCCCACCCCCCAAACTACTTCCCTCGGCTATGGAAGCAGTCAATAACAACTCCAACTAAATTCTATTTTTACCAACATACTGCATAGCCTCTTTATTATGATAGAGATTTGTGTTTCTTATTATATCTGATTTAGCTGGAGTTAGATAACCGGTCAGGCTTTTAACCCTGAAGTAAACACATTAGTTGTCTTCTATTGCAGTGGGTCAGCAGTATGTCCAATGATCGGGTTCATTAATTATTAATAGAAAAAACCTGCAGCTAAAGATAAAGCTTTGTTACTAGCATCTGACATTCAGTAGAGCTGGAGAGAGCTCTTGTTGTTTTCTATCATTTAAACGTAATAAGCTTCTTACGATAGAGTTAATCTATGTCTGTTCTGAGTGATGACATCTTTCCCAAGCCGGTTGAAAATACTTTATTACAATTGGTTGATAACTTAGTTCAAAGTTGATAACATTTGGTTGATTTTCGTTTAGTTGAAGTGATTTTCAGAAATGCAGACAAAGAGAGACCCATGACTGTTTAATTCATTCTCAGTTGTGTCTAAAGACACTGGGCTGTGAAATTGCAGAACGGCATTTTAAGAAAATAAAGAGATTATAAACAATCAGACGTACATATCTCCACCCACACAGAGCAAAGACAAAGTATCTGTCTCTTCCTGACAAGAACCTCCCTGTCATTTGTGTGTGTATTCGCACATGTGCATGGGTGTGTTTGTGCGTCTGTGAGTATCTACATTCTGTCTAGTACAGTAAACCACAATCCACCATCCCTGACCTTGGTCACTAACATTGGACAGATTACAGAGAGAAATGTTGCAAAGGCAACATAACATATCGTCTTATTTTGTACTACATCACAGTGCAATCACAGAGCAGCACTGCCATCGCTCCAATCATTTCCTTCATTCTCTATAGTTCTTTGATGTCCTCTGTTAACCAAAGTTTAAATAATCATTCCTTTATGTGATGTGTCCTGTGAGGGCTGTGAAAACATAGATGTATTCAGAAAGCAAACTAACTAAGACTGGGTCACAAATACACTATACAAAAGTATGTGGACACACCTTCAAATTCGTGGATTCGGCTATTTCAGCCCCACCCGTTGCTGATAGGTGTAGAAAATCGTGCACACAGCCATGCAATCTCCATAGACAAGCATTGACAGTAGAATGACCTTACTGAAGAGCTCAGTGTCTTTCAACGTGGCACCGTCATAGGATGCCACCTTTCCAACAAGTCAGTTCGTCAAATGTCTGCCCTGCTACAGCTGCCCAATCAACTGTGCTGTTATTGTGAAGTGGAAACATTTAGGAGCAACAACGGCTCAGCCATGAAGTGGTAGGTCACAAAAGATCACCAAACAGGACCGCCGAGTGCCAAAGTACGTAGCGCGTAAAAATTGTCTGTCAAAGGGTTGCAACACTCACTACCGAGTTCCAAACTGCCTATAGATGCAACGTCAGCACAAGAACTGTCCGTCGGAAGCTTCATGAAATGGGTTTCCATGGCCACGCAGTCACACACAAGCCTAAGATCCTCATGCACAATGCCAAGCGTTGGCTGAAGTGGTGTAAAGTTCGCCGACATTGAACTCTGGAGCAGTCGAAACGCGTTCTCTGGAGTGATAAATCATGCTTCACCATGTGGCAGTCAGACGGACTAATCTGTGTTTGGCGGATGCCAGGAGAACACTACCTGCCCGAACAAGGAATAATGGTCTGGGGCTGTTTTTCATGATTCGGGCTAGGCCCCTTAGTTCCAGTGAAGAAAAATCTTAACGCTACAGCATACAATGACATTCAAGACAATTGTGTGCTTCCAACTTTGGGCAACAGAAATGGTTTGTTGAGATCAGTGTGGAATAACTTGACTGGCCTGCACAGAGCCCTGACCTCAACTCCATCAAACACCTTTGGGATGATTTGGAACGCCGACTGCGAGCCAGGCTAATCAGTCACCCGACCTCACTAATGATCGTGTGGCTGAATGGAAGTCCCCGCAGCAATGTTCCAACATCTACTGGAAAGCCTTCCCAGAAGAGTGGAGGTTGATATAGCAGCAAAGGGGGAACAAACTCAATATTAATGATTTTGGAATGAGATGTTTGCTGAGCAGGTGTACACATACTTTTGGTCAAGTAGTTTAACACCGTATTCCTTATATAATGTACTACTTTTGACAAGAGTCTTATCGGCCCTGGTCAAAAGTAGTGAACTATGTAGGCTTGGGGAAAGGCTGATATTGTCACGACTTCCGCCGAAGTTGGCTCCCCTACCTGTTCGGGCGGTGCTCGGCGGTCGTCGTCACCGATCCCTTTTTCGTTTGTCTGTTTGTTTTGTCTTATTAGTTTCACCTGTGTTTCTGTTGTTTTCTGTTAATGAGCTTCCCTATATTTAGTAGGTAGACCCGCCCTTGTTTTATGCGGGATTGTCTTTATTTTGTTACGTGTGTGCATTGTAGGCTGAGGTGTATTTTCTTTCTTACACTTACACTTGACACCCTGTGGTTTTTGGGTTGTCACGTTGTATGTCTGCGCCCTGTATTGTTGGGCTTATATTTTGTGTGTGCCTTAGTAAATAGCACTATACCCCAGTGGAACTCTCTCTGCGTCTGATTCCTGTACCCACCTAGTCCCGCGTGACAGATATTTGGGATGCAGATCAAATCACCATGCGTCTGAGATATTTTGTCTGACTAAATTTAAAGTCTTCCTATGAAGTCGTTCATTGAAAACAGGAGACATAACTTTCTCTCTCTGGCTGTCCCTCTGGCCTCCAGGGCTTAAGTAACAATAACATAAACATGGTCAAATGCTTCAATCAATACTGGAAAAGAAGAGATACTGTCAGTGGTTTGTACTTCACATTTGTTGTAATGACTGTTTTCTAACTGCATGTACCCCATGAGGCTCAGTCCTGGTGGACTAGCTCATCGTGTGTGTGTGTGTGTGTGTGTGTGTGTGTGTGTGTGTGTGTGTGTGTGTGTGTGTGTGTGTGTGTGTGTGTGTGTGTGTGTGTGTGTGTGTGTGTGTGTGTGTGTGTCTGTGCATGCCGGCGTGCGTGCCACAAGGTTTTGAAGTTTGGTAATGGTGGACTAGCTCATCTCATCACCTTCGTGTCCGGTGTGTTTGGGTGTCTGGTAGCAGCAGTGTAGCTCCTACAGAGCTGTTCATTTTACCATCCTCTAGATCTATGTCTGACTGGGTGGCCATTTTGGTTTGGTTGTGTTGATCACTAGTTGTTTCACTTCAGGGAGTTGGGGTTGGGGGTGTGATTGCTCTTGAGCCTGCAAAATCACAGGGGATCAACTCAACTGTATTGCTTTCCACTGATGGCTATCTACATTTATAGGAAACTGGAACTGTTGTCTGTTACAATGCCACAATTCCAGGAAATCGGAAACAGTAAGCGAATGATTGAGACTATTGGGATGTTACAGTATATGTTAACTGTAATAAAACAATATCAAGGAAACAAACAGCAGATCTTCATTTAGGTAAATACAAAGTGAAACTGCATTCGCAGAGTTCTGAATGAAATCCCATTTGCTACACCAAGCTGACAATAAAAGCAAGCCAGCTCCAAGGACATTGGATGAACTATGCATAGCCAATCATGTTTGTCACAGCTTGTGTGTTGTAAAGTGACTTCAACATTCTCTACACGCTTATACTAGGTAGGAGGACATCAATCCTTTCTCCTCTATGGCCTTAGAGAGAATAGCTGGCATCACTCTATTGGACATGCTAGGAAGGTTTTTATCATAGGGGTATTTTGTTGTCATGACAACCAGTGGAACATTTCTAGTTGTTACATATTCTGTTTTTCATGTTGACCAGATGTGTCATACTTACTCTTTCCTTTCTGAACTCTGGGTGAAGTTTAGAAGGGTATGAAAGGACAGTTTGTAGCCAGCTTACTGGAAATACTCAAAACAAGATGGACAAAGGTGTATGAATGCAAGTCTTTTCAGAGAAGCCAACAGAATTATAGTAACTTTGGTTCTTAGTGGGTGAGCCACAGTATATCTCCAGTGGTCTATACCTACAGTAGCATGGGTACTACAGTAGCATGGAGACTGTGGGCTGGGTTTAGACTGTTTAGTGGTTTGGGATTGAGTCATCTGCCTCCTACACACTCTCTGAGTAAGTCTGCCTTAAACTTTCTCAACCTGGAGTAATTCCATTTACTGCAACCCATTCACTGTTACACAGCTGCACATAGTAATTTTGATTTACGTAAACATGGATTGCAGTAATTCTGAAAGATTTTTAATTATTATTAAATAAATCATCTGTCAAATAAAGTCAATTGTCTGGAATTGTATGGCTCCATAAAGCCCCAACATTTATTTGCTGTAGAGACAACAATTCATAGGTTCATGATTGTGTGAAGGAGTTAAAATGGAATATGTTGGCTTTGAAGTAGAAAGACAGTCATGTAAAAGCATTTGGTCGAAAGAAGTTAGAGGAAAGTGTTGGTTGAGGTTTCCAGGTGAAGTGACTTGCGAAAGTATTCACCCCCCTTGGCATTTTCCCTATTTTGTTCCCTTACAACCTGTAATTAAAATAGATTTTTGGGGGGTTTGTATTATTTGATGTATATAACATGCCTACCACTTTGAAGATGCCAAATATTTTTTATTGTGAAACAAACAGGAAATAAGACAAAAACACAGAAAACTTGAACATGCATAACTATTCACCCCCCAAAGTCAATACTTTGTAGAGTCACCTTTTGCAGCAATTACAGCTGCAATTCTCTTGGGGTATGTCTTTATAAGCTTGGCACATCTAGCCACTGGGATTTTTGCCCATTCTTCAAGGCAAAACTGCTTCAGCTCCTTCAAGTTGGATGGGTTCCGCTGGTGTACAGCAATCTTTAAGTCATACCACAGATTCTCAATTGGATTGAGGTCTGGGCTTTGACTAGGCCATTCCAAGACATTTACATTTTTCCCCTTAAACCACTTGAGTGTTGCTTTAGCAGTATGCTTAGGGTCTTTGTTCTGCCTAAAGGTGAACCTCTGTCCCAGTCTCAAATCTCTGGAAGACTGAAACAGGTTTCCCTCAAGAATTTCCCTGTATTTAGCGCCATCCATCATTCCTTCAATTCTGACCAGTTTCCCAGTCCCTGCAGATGAATATACTGTCTGAAACCCCCCCCCTATGCAGCAGCAGCACCTGATGAATATACTGTCTGTCCCTGCAGATGAAAAACATCCCACAGTATAATGCTGCCACCACCATGCTTCACTGTGGAGATGATGTTCTTGGTGTGATGAGGGGTGTTGGTTTTGCACAGACATAGCGTTTTCCTTGATGGCCAAAAAGCTAAATTTTTTGTCTCATCTGACAAGAGTACCTTCTTCCATATGTTTGGGGAGTCTCCCACATGGCTTTTGGACAGATACTCCAATCTCCGCTGTGGAGCTTTGCAGCTCCTTCAGGGTTATCTTTGGTCTCTTTGTTGCTTCTCTGATTAATGCCCTCCTTCCCTGGTCCATGAGTTTTGGTGGGCAGCCCTCTCTTAGCAGGTTTTCTGTGGTGCCATATTCTTTAAAAAAAATTGTAACGGATTTAATGGTGCTCCGTGGGATGTTCAAAGTTTTGGATATTTTTTTTATAACCCAACCCTGATCTGTACTTCTCCACAACTTTGTCTCTGACCTGTTTGGAGAGCTCCTTGGTCTTCATGGTGCCACTTGCTTGGTGGTGCCCCTTGCTTAGTGGTGTTGCAGACTCTGGGGCCTTTCAGAACAGGTGTATATATACTGAGATCATGTGACACTTTGATTACACACAGGTGGACTTTATTTAAGTAATTATGTGACTTCTGAAGGTAATTGGTTGCACCAGATCTTATTTAGGGGCTTCATAGCAAAGAGGGTGGCAGGTAGCTTAGTGTTTAGAGTGTTGGGCCAATACCTGAAAGGTTGCTAGATTGAATCCCTGAGCTGACAAGGTAAAAATCTGTCGTTCTGCCTTTGAACAAGGCAGTTAACCCACTGTTCTTAGGCCATCATTGTAAATAATTATTTGTGCTTAACTGACTTGCCGAGTTAAATGAAGGATAATAAATATTTACACACCACTTTTCTCTTTTGTTTTTTTTGTTTTTTTTTTAAACATGGTATTATTTTTGTTTCACTTCACCAATTTTGGACCATTTTGTGTATGTCCATTACATGAAATCCAAATAAAAATCCATTTAAATTTCAGGTTGTAATGCAAGAATGTAAGGCACTGTACAATGTCCACCTGTCATCTTTGAGTCATCATTACACTTCTTATTCTCTCCTGATGCAATATTGTGTACGCAGTGAGGACCTGATGCATAAACTGTCATAGTAATTCTACACAAACCACACTGCCACTTGTCAATGTGACAACCACAGAACCCCTTTAGTGAATGTTAGCACAAGGGGGCGTTTGCTATCTGAAGACCCTATTTTCACATCAGTAGTGTCTCTATTGTTAGGATAAACCACAGGCCTATATCCTGTATCCTGTATACACCCCCCATGAAGCCTACATTAGATCACTTTAATGATTCGTTATAAACTGAGCAATACATGGGAAACGTTTTGCTTTATTGTAGAATTATACTGTGCATATGGATATTCTAATTGCTCAGTGTTCTATTACCGTGACTCTTTGTTCTATTTATGTTCTCTAAGTGTATGTCCTTTTTTCTATGGAATACATTGTGAGATGATTTAGAGTGTAAATGTCATGATATGCAGCTTAAAACCATTTTGTTCTTGTATGCTCAATATTTTGAGCCAGTGAGGCAGCAGCCAGGTGTGAATGTTATCATGCAGAGCCTCTAGCATAGGTAAAGGTCAATGGTTTCTGCCCACACTTTTTCCTATAACCACATCTTACAGCGTCTTACTGTGTAACTGACTCCAATCAGGTGGGTGGGGGAGGATCTCTCCATCTCTCCACTGGAAACCGTTGAGTTGAGGGAGGGAAGAGATCACACGAGAGAGGAAGGTATGGTGTAGCTAGCTACTGGAACCACAGAATAACTGGAGTAATATAGAGCTATGAAAAGGAAGATGCATAATATAGAGCTATGAAAAGGAAGATGCATAATATAGAGCTATGAAAAGGAAGATGCATAATATAGAGCTATGAAAGGGAAGATGCATAATATAGAGCTATGAAAAGGAAGATGCATAATATAGAGCTATGAAAAGGAAGATGCATAATATAGAGCTATGAAAAGGAAGATGCATAATATAGAGCTATGAAAAGGAAGATGCATAAGTCCACTTAGGTCTCTGACTTTCCTCAAGTCTGAACAAGATCCATGTGAAATGCAGGATATTAACCAGCCAGTTACCCACCACAATGACACACAGGTAGCAAAGGCAGAGGAAATGATATGTTTACTGTCAGCGTGGCACATTTGTGCATTCTGATGTGGTCTGCAGCGTGCACCAGCTCCAACCAGACCACCCCAGCCATTCTGAGCAGTGTAGTGTGGTACCCATAACTCTTACTGTAACTACCCTTCCTGCATATGTGTCTTCCTTCATAGGATCGAAGGCTCTGATTCAATGATAAACTTACCAACCTCACCACAATATGCGAAACAGAAGCTTTGGGAAGGAAACCGCTGGGTTTGGCAGTTAGTTTGAGGAAATCGTGATAATATCGCATTCGTCTGAATTTGTGAGAGAGTCTGAAATGCATGGGTCTTTTATGGTTAGACTTGAATCACATGTTTTTACTCAGATGCTCTGACTAAAGCACTTGGTGGATGGTGCACTTAGAGGAAGCAACTTTAAAACATGTATTGGCTTGCTGTACAGGCAATGAAAGTAGTTTTATGACGGCTCTCGTACAGTTGGGGCCACAGTACCATCTGCCGTCTGCGATCCGTTAAAACAGACAGCGGTTTGGCAGTGGTGGAAAAAGTACCCAATTGTCATACTTGAGTAAAACTAAAGATACCTTAATAGAAAATGACTCAAGTAAAAGTGAGTAAAATACAGTAAAATACTACTTGATTAAAAGTCAATGTATTTGGTTTAAAATATACTTAGGTATCAAAAGTAAATGTACTTGCTAAAATATACTTAAGTATGAATAATGTCAAATTCCTTACATTAAGCAAAACAGATGGCTTCATTTTCATGTTTTTTAAATTTATGGATAGCCAGGGGCATGCTCCAACACTCAGACATAATTTACAAACGAACCATGTGTTTAGTGAGTCTGCCAGATCAGAGGCAGTAGGGATGACCAGGGATGTTCTCTTGATAAGTGTGTGAATTAGACAACTTTCCTGTCCTGTTAAGCATTCAAAATGTAACTAGTACTTTTGGGTGTTAGGGAAAACGTATGTAGTAAAAAGTACATACTTATCTTTAGGAATGTAGTGAAGTAAAAGTAGAAGTTGACAAACATACAAATAGTAAAGTAAAGTACAGATACCCCAAAAAACGACATAAGTAGTACTTTCAATAATCTTTACTTAAGTACTTTACACCACTGGTCCTCAGACAACCGTCTGACCATCCTGTTGAGACTAGTCGGTAACAGGTCACCTGGCAGCAGGTGTGTGTATGTGTGTGTGTGTGTGTGCTACAGGTTTAAGATTTTAATTTGAGCCAGTTTGCTATAGCAGGAAAATAATCCTGCAGTGAAAGGAAGTGTGAATTATTATGTAGTCGACATTTTTGTAGGGGTTTTGTCTCCCGACTCCTCCTGTCTCAGCCTCCAGTATTTATGCTGCAGTAGTTTATGTGTCGGGGGGCTAGGGTCAGTCTGTTATATCTGGACTATTTCTCCTGTCTTATCCGGTGACCTGTGTTAATTTAAATATGCTCTCTCTAATTCTCTCTCTCTTTCTCTCTTTCTCTCTTTCTCTCTTTTTCTCTCTTTCTTTCTCTCTTTCTCTCTTTCTCTCTTTCTTTCTTTCTTTCTCTCTCGGAGGACCTGAGCCCTAGGACCATGCCTCAGGACTACCTGGCCTGGTGACTCCTTGCTGTCCCCAGTCCACCTGGCCGTGCTGCTGCTCCAGTTTCAACTGTTCTGCCTGCGGCTCTGGAACCCTGACCTGTTCACCGGACGGACGTGCTACCTGTCCCAGACCTGCTGTTTTCAACTCTCTAGAGACAGCATGTGCGGTAGAGATACTCTGAATGATCGGCTATGAAAAGCCAACTGACATTTACTCCTGAGGTGCTGACCTGTTGCACCCTCTGCAACCACTGTGATTATTATTATTTGCCCCTGCTGGTCATCTATGAACGTTTGAACATCTTGGCCATGTTCTGTTATAATCTCCACCCGGCACAGCCTGAAGAGGACTGGCCACCCCTCATAGCCTGGTTCCTCTCTAGATTTCTTCCTAGGTTCTGGCCTTATTATGGAGTTTTTCCTAGCCACCGTGCTTCTACACCTGCATTGCTTGCTATTTTGGGTTTTAGGCTGGGTTTCTGTACAGCACTTTGTGACATCAGCTGATGTAAGAAGGGCTTTATAAATACATTTCATTGATTGATTGATACATTTTTTATAACGTTTTATTTTGATTACCATCATAGCAACACCTCATTGATCTAGTAAATAGTATAAAACACTTATCCACTTTCTGGAAAGCTATCGTGAAAGCTATTGAGAATAATAAGGTCACTCCTTGCGTTTTCTATCCACCTTTTTTTGGATGGATGGATACCTCTTCTCCTCTGGTGATCACGTTGCTATCTGCATTGTAGAAAGAGGAAGTTGAATAATTACTTATAGATGAATCTGGCATGGAACCTAGTCTGGGTAGAAAGAAAGGCCAATATATGTGGTTAATGCTAATGAGTGCATTTGTAAGCAGAGCGACGTTCCTGAAAAATTGCTTTAATAAGGAAGATGCGACATTTTTGCACTGGTTCACCTCTCCGATCTGAATGAATGAATATGCTCAATGAGTTCCCCTCGGTCTGTCTGAACATTAGGGTCGCATCCGAAATGGCACCCTATTCCCTTTATAGTGCACTACTCTTGATGAGGGCCCATAGGACTCTATGTAGGGAATATGGTGCCAATTGGAACGCAACACCAGGCCCTATTACCGTAAGGACTGACTGACTGGAGTTCATTATGTCTCTGAATTAGCAGTCGATTTAGTATCTGTAGGTCAGTGTGAGAGCAGTCTTGCATCTGCTCATTTCAATGGATGCATTTGAGCGGATCATTTTTGTTAAGTCGGTGACCATCGTTGGTCACCGCCTTTCAAAGTGTTTTGCTTTTATGGAGATAAAAATTGTCCGACATGCGACTACATGTTGACTGCATAAACTTTACAAAAATAATGATGTCATTAATTTCTGACAGCAGTCAACTGCAACTGCAACTGCTCTTCATCAACTTCGTACTGAAGCCTTCGCCTGCATTATAGGAGGCTCTATTATCAACCAGTCATTAGGGTGTTTTTGTTTGACCCACACGAACATGACCAAAGACATGACTGAAACAGGAACCAATTTGCTGTGATTTATGAAATATGATATTTTAGGCTCTGTCACTAATTGATTGTACAATGTGTATATGTAACAAATGGGATTTGAACCCGGGTGTACCATGGGAGAAACCACCGTCTTGACCATTAGACCAAAAGGAAATTCCCTTTCGGCCCGAAGGCCAACACTGACTTTGTAGTCGCAGGCAGGGCTACCCATCACATGACCATGACGACTCATGTCTGCTACATACACACATAATATTATATTATGATTTCAGTTTGTGAGTGTGTGATATGGGGGTTAGATACATGTTTATTTCAACATTATAAAGAAAACCTTTTATTAACAGCACTGCCATGTTGATCTGAGCCTTGCTGTTGGTGTCTGACTTTCAGCTGTTGCAGATGCACCTCCCCTGACTTCACTCCTTGACTTTCATCTACAGTCGGTTGCTTTTGCCTTACCACTCAAATGTGCCCAAAGCTGCTGTGCTGCCCGTGGCAAAGTAATCTCACTGACTCTTTTAAAGTCACGCTCATTGTGACCTGCCAGATTCAGAAGCTTAAAAATCCCATGAGAAAAAATGCTTCAAAACCCCATTGAAAACCCCATTCGATTTTTGCACAATTTCTTTTTTTTACTTAACATAATTCATAATGGTTGAATTTTATTTTATTTTGTTTTGGAGTCAAAGATATTAGTTTTCATTTTAGTTTCAGTTTTAGTTTACTGTAATAACCTAGGAGCTCTATGCACGGTGACATTGGTCTCCCTAATTGACCCCTCCTCCTCTTTTCCTCTCCTCCCTGACTGGTTGACACAGATAGCATCGCCCTGTCACTCCACCCTCCATCGCTCTTTTCCTCCCCTCTCACCTCCCCTTGCCTCCCCTCCTGTCCCCTTCTCTCCCGACGCCTCCCCTGTCTCCTCCCCCTCCTCCCTGAGTGTCTGACACAGATAGCATCACCCCGTCACTCTCCTCCCCTACTCAACCCTGTATCCTTCCTTGCCTCCTCACCCTCACATCCCCCCCCCCTCCTCCTCCTCCTCCTCCTACGTCCCTCCCAGAGTGTGTGACACAGATAGCATTATCCCCTCTCACCTCTCCTCTCCTCTTTTCCCTCCCCCCACATCCCCTCCGCTCTATTCTCCCTGCCTCCCTTTTCGTCGTCTCAGGAAGACACTGAAGTTAGCCTCTGACAGGACAGGTGAAGATAAGGATGTGGTCGGCTGCCTGGCCATCCCAGATTGACACACACACACACACACACACACACACACACACACACACACACACACACACACACACACACACACACACACACACACACACACACACACACACACACACACACACACACACACACACACACACACACACACACACACACACACACACACACACACACACACACACACACACACAATCTCAGAGTTCAGAGAGGCTAACTGGGATGTTCACGTTTGTGCACAAATAAGTGTCCCTCTACTTGCAGGTACATCAAAGATAAATGAAGAGGGATCAGGGTTCATCAGTTACAGTATACAGTATGCTTGCGTAACCTTCCTTCTACAAGTTGATTCAACTGACAAAATACACCAGTGTCTCCTCACTTGCTCTGATGATTTGCTACAGACGAACCCTGAGTGTTGTCTGTGTCAATGTTGTAGCACCTGTACCAAAATAATTAGTTAACAGCTGCAACTGGGCGTGGGATTGGTGTGTGTCCATGTGCGTGTGTGTGCTCGTGCGCCTGTACTGAAGCCACTGGGGAGCTGCACCAGGTAATTGCATGTGGTTGCAGCCAGTCTGTGTCCAAAATGGCACCATAATACCTTGACCAGGGCCCATAGGTCTCTGGTTAAAAATAGTGGACTAGGGGAATAGGGTGTCATTTAGGGCACAACCCTAGACTCTGGTAGGGAGACAGAGTGGAACAGAACACCACGATGGCGACAGTAAGATTCAATTACCAGACCTGACAGTGCTGCTGGGTTCTGGGGAGAGAGGTGCACTCTCAAGGCATGTCTGTACAAAATACAGGGAGATAGTGGCTAGGGGGAAAGAAGAAGAGAGGTATTGTTAGCACTGGAAGGAACTTGCTACACGTGTCACCTCACAGAAACAAGGAAAGGGCTGACAGGGTAAGAAAATAAGGAGAAAGTGTTGATGTTGTCTTAATGGGCAATTCAGGGCCTAGACAGTCTCTCTGCAACATGACTAGTCCCTTCTTAAAGTCACCTTATCTTCACCATGGGTGGACCATGCAGAGCGCTATGAGTCTCTGGTGAGAAAGAGACTACAAAGACTATCTCTCTTAACCCTAGTTCAAACAGCGCTCTATCGGCTGACCGAACAAAAAAACATAACTTTCTCTTTGGAAGAGCGGGATAGATGTGATAAAGAGGTCAATGGAACTCGACCAAAACAATGTCAATGCCAGGGAAACGCATGGGGGAAAGATCCCAAATATCCTCATTGCCCCCCAGCAAAATTATCCTACACTTATGCTATTGTTCGTATGTGTATTTCACACAATGTTAAGGTAAAATGCTTGTATGGATGTCATTCCAAAGTACATGTTAATGTCATCTTCACCAATCAACTGCATTACAGATAAAAACGACACTGATTTCTCTATGCTAGCTATGCTATTAGCTTATACGAACGGGAGTTAGCATTTAGCAGTCACTTCTTCTAAAACTGAAAAGGGACTACTTCTAAATATTATGCAGTGAAAACTTAATGTCAAGCCCTGCATGTTTTTTTCAAAAGTTTCATGGAATGTATGTCACGCCCTGACTATAGAGAGCTGTTTATTCTCTATGTTGGTTGGGGCATGATAGTGACTAGGGTGGGTCATCTAGGTGATTAATGGTTTATGTTGGCCGGGTATGGTTCCCAATCAGAGACAGCTGTTTATCGTTGTCTCTGATTGGGGATCATATTTAGGCAGCCATTTCCTCATTGTGCTTTGTGGGATCTTGTCTACAGATAGTTGCCTCTGTGCACACCAGTAGCTTCATGTTTCGTTTGTTCTTGTGCTTTATTGTTTTGTTTGATGAGTTTAAATGTATTAAAATATGTGGAACTCTACGCACGCTGCGCCTTGGTCCAATCCTTTTGACGAGCGTGACAATGTAGGCCTACATTGAACACCACACATTGGCTGCTATTGCAGGCTGAATGATAGAACAGCAATTTTCATGTTCAAATGTTATTGGATGTATTTCCTCCATTGTTTTTGATGGTAGGCCACTATGGTAGGCCTATATTATGATCAAATAGCAACAGTAGCCTACATTGCCAATGTTTAAATCTGTACAAACTAATTTTTCAAAGTAAACGCTATGTAACGGCGGTCCTCCTCCTCTTCTACCGAAAAGGAGGAGTAGTGAGGGAACCAAGGCGCAGCGGGTTGTGAACACATAATATTTATTAAAGACAAGACGAAAACGAACTATACTTGATAATGATACAAAATAACAAAACGAAAGTAGACAGACCTGAACGACGAACATACATAAACACGAGAACGCACGAACAGGGAAAAATAGCCTACATGAAAATGAACAAACCGTAACAGTCCCGTATGGTGCGACAAACACTGACACAGGAGACAACCACCCACCAACAAACACTGTGAACAGCCTACCTAAATATGACTCTCAATTAGAGGAACGCCAAACACCTGCCTCCAATTGAGAGCCATACCAGGCAACCCTAAACCAACATAGAAACAGATAACATAGAATGCCCACCCAAACTCACGTCCTGACCAACTAACACACAAAACTAAACAGAAAACAGGTCAGGAACGTGACATAACCCCCCCCTCAAGATGCGTACTCCGAACGCATCACCAAAAAGTCCAGGGGAGGGTCTGGGTGGGCATCTGACCACGGTGGTGGCTTAGGCTCCGGGCGTGGTTCCCACCCCACCATAATCAATCCCCGCTTCCTTAGCTTCCCCACAATGACCACCCTCCAAATAACCCCACCTAAATTTAGGGGCAACACCAGAATCAAGGACAGCTCTGGGACAAGGTAGTTCAGGACATAGGGATAGCTCAGGACAGAGGGATAGCTTAGGAGAGAGAGGTAGCTCAGGATAAAGAGGTAGCTCAGGATAGAGGGGCAACTCCGGACTGAAGGGCAGCTCCGGACAGAGAGACAGCTCTGGACTGAGGGGCAGTTCTGAATTACTAGCCGCTTCTGGCTGAGGGACAGCTCATGGCTGACTGACGGCTCTGGACGCTCATGGCAGGCTGACGGCTCTGGACGCTCATGGCAGGCTGACGGCTCTGGACGCTCATGGCAGGCTGACGGCTCTGGACGCTCATGGCAGGCTGACGGCTCTGGACGCTCATGGCAGGCTGACGGCTCTGGACGCTCATGGCAGGCTGACGGCTCTGGACGCTCATGGCAGGCTGACGGCTCTGGACGCTCATGGCAGGCTGACGGCTCTGGACGCTCATGGCTGGCTGACGGCTCTGGCTGCTCATGGCTGGCTGACGGCTCTGGCTGCTCATGGCTCTCTGACGGCTCTGGCTGCTCATGGCTCTCTGACGGCTCTGGCTGCTCATGGCTCTCTGACGGCTCTGGCTGCTCATGGCTCTCTGACGGCTCTGGCTGCTCATGGCTCGCTGACGGCTCTGGCTGCTCATGGCTCGCTGGCGGCTCTGGCAGATCCTGTCTGGCTGGCGGCTCTGGCAGATCCTGTCTGGCTGGCGGCTCAGGCAGATCCTGTCTGGCTGGCGGCTCAGGCAGACCCTGTCTGACGGACGGCTCTAGCGGCTCCTGTCTGGCGGGCGGCTCTAGCGGCTCCTGTCTGGCGGACGGCTCTGTAGGCTCATGGCAGACGGGCGGCTTTGCAGGCTCATGGCAGACGGGCGGCTTTGCAGGCTCATTGCAGACGGGCGGCTCAGACGGCGCTGGGGAGATGGATGGCTCAGATGGCGCTGGGGAGACGGATGGCTCAGATGGCGCTGGGGAGACGGATGGCTCAGATGGCGCTGGGGAGACGGATGGCTCAGATGGCGCTGGGGAGACGGATGGCTCTGGCCGGATAAGGCGCACTGTAGACCTGGTGCGTGGTGCCGGAACTGGAGGCACGGGGCTAAGGACACGCACCTTCATACTAGTGCGGGGAGCAGGGACAGGGCACACTGTATTCTCAAAGCCTACTCTATCCCTGATGCGTGGTACCGGCACTGGTGACGCCGGGCTGAGGACAAGCACATCAGGATTAGTAGGGGGAGAAGATACAGTGGGTTCAGGGCTCTGGAGACGCACTGGTAGCTTAGTGCGTGGGGCCGGAACTGGAGGCACCGGGCTAGATACACGCACTACAGGGAGAGTGCGTGGAGGAGGAACAGGGCTCTGGAAATGCACTGGTAGCCTAGTGCGTAGTGTAGGCACTGTAGGTACTAGGCTGGGGCGGGGAGGTGGCGCCGGAAATACCGGACCGTGGAGGCGTACTGGCTCTCTTGAGCATTGAGCCTGCCCAACCTTACCTGGTTGAATGCTCCCGGTCGCCCGACCAGTGCGGGGAGGTGGAATAACCCGCACCGGGCTGTGTAGGCGAACCGGGGAAACCATGCGTAAGGCAGGTGCCATGTATGCCGGCCCGAGGAGACGCACTGGAGACCAGACGCGTTGAGCCGGCCTCATGACACCTGGCTCAATGCCCAATCTAGCCCTACCAGTGCGGGGAGGTGGAATAACCCGCACCGGGCTATGCACACGTACAGGAGACACCGTGCGCTCTACTGCGTAACACGGTGTCTGCCCGTACTCCCGCTCTCCACGGTTAGCCTGGGAAGTGGGCGCAGGTCTCCTACCTGCCCTTGGCCCACAACCCCTTAGCCCCCCCCCAAGAAATTTTTGGGAGTTACTCACGGGCTTTTCGGGCTTCCGTGCAAGACGCGTCCCCTCATAACTCCGGTTCTTCAACCCAGTAGCCTCTGCTCTCCTCAGTGCCTCCACCTGTTCCCATGGGAGGCGATCCCTTCCAGCCAGGATCTCCTCCCATGTGTAGCAACCTTTACCATCCAATACATCGTCCCAAGTCCATTCCTCCTTCTTTCGCTGTCCCTTACTCCGTTTACACCGCTGCTTGGCTCTGGATTGGTGGGTGGTTCTGTAACGGCGGTCCTCCTCCTCTTCTACCGAAAAGGAGGAGTAGTGAGGGAACCAAGGCGCAGCGGGTTGTGAACACATAATATTTATTAAAGACAAGACGAAAACGAACTATACTTGATAATGATACAAAATAACAAAACGAAAGTAGACAGACCTGAACGACGAACATACATAAACACGAGAACGCACGAACAGGGAAAAATAGCCTACATGAAAATGAACAAACCGTAACAGTCCCGTATGGTGCGACAAACACTGACACAGGAGACAACCACCCACCAACAAACACTGTGAACAGCCTACCTAAATATGACTCTCAATTAGAGGAACGCCAAACACCTGCCTCCAATTGAGAGCCATACCAGGCAACCCTAAACCAACATAGAAACAGATAACATAGAATGCCCACCCAAACTCACGTCCTGACCAACTAACACACAAAACTAAACAGAAAACAGGTCAGGAACGTGACACGCTAGCTGGAAGTTGAACAGAATTTTCACGAAGTTCAAGACCTAAAATTTGTTACCTGCTGAAAACAATTTGAAGGAACATTGGTAGGAACACCTTCCTAATATTGAGTTCCACCCCTCCCCCCTTTTGGTCTCAGAACAGCCTGAATTCGTTGGGGCATGGACTCTACAAGGTGGCGAAGCATTCCACAGGGACGCTGGCCCATGTTGACTCAGTTGTGTCAAGTTGGCTGGATTTCCTTTGGGTGGTGGACCATTCTTGATACACACGGGAAACTGTTGAGCATGAAAAACCCACCAGCTTTGCAGTTCTTGACACAAACCGGTGCACCCGGCACCTACTACCATACACCGTTCAAAGGCACTTAACTCTTTAGTCTTGCCCATTCACCCTCTGAATGGCACACATGCACAATCCGTTTCTCAATTGTCTCAAGGCTTAAACATCCTTCTTTAACCTGACTCCTCTCCTTCATCTAATCTGATTGAAGTGGATTCATCCTGTTGATTTGATGTAAACATGCTATTGGAACTGACTTTTTAAATATGTCCTGTATGTAGTATGCTTGCTTACTTACTTTATTAATTCGTTCATATTTCCTTTTCTTATTTCTTGAATGTTGGGTTTGCAAGAAAGGTATTTTACTGTACTTGTGCATGTGACATTACAGCTTTAAACTTGACATAAATAAGGGATCATAGCTTTCACCTGGGTTCATTTGGTCAGTCTGCAGTGTGTCATGGAAAAAGCAGATATTCTTAATGTTTTGTACACTCAGTGTACGTTAATTGCATGCAAATAAAGGTTGCTTCTCTACCACACCCACAACGGAAGCACAATCATGGCCTCAGATTCGCAGGTGGAACACTTCTGTGAGAGGTTGCTGTTATGCTTGAATTTTACCCAAAGTCTGCTGCGGTGTTGAGAGCAGTTGTATGAAACCAATCAGTATATCAAGCAAAGCTCTTAACCTTGCCAGCCCCACTCTTAATTTCTACTCAGCTCTTAACTGTGCCAGCCCGCTCTTAATTTCTATTCTGTTCAACTCACCATAAATTCAGCATCTGAACTGTGCGTAAGTCAATCATGAACTTGCAGAACTACATTTCTAATGTGGAGCCAAATCACTGAGATACTGTGAGTTGATTTAGAGAGAGCTAGAGTAGCGTTCTCCAGGCAGTGCTTAGGTAGTAGGGCATGTTGAATAGAAATATTGTCATGAGCTTGAATCATGTCGGGCAGCCACGACTTTCTGACAAAATTAGAAACATATAATGTCTGAAAATGTAGCTAACTAAACTCTCGTAACCGTATACATGGATGAACGCCCTCTCTGTCACGGATGCCATGGTTGCCCTTAGTTTGAAGATGTAATGTTGTACAACAGCCTTCTGTGTGTTCTCTTTGACTCCCTCCACATTTTTTGCAAACAAATGCCAGAATTTTCTCCTTCTTCTTAGCTATCATACTATGTTTCCACCGGGCATTACACCGATTTCAAAACTCGTCCTCCAGAAAGTGGAGAGCTTTAGCAACACTTGCAGTTCTTTCAAAAAATCTGCGTTAGACAGGATTATCTACACATACAGAGCAGTTCATGTTACAGAGAAACGTGCTACATGGCAGACCAATTTGAACTCATCTCTCGGCATGTCCAGCCCGTCCATTATCTCAGCCAATCATGGCTAGCGGGAAGGTTCCTGACTTTTTCCGTGGCTAAACCAACTAGGCTTGTTATTTAACAATTGTATTCGTATTTACAGAAGGCATGCACATTTGATATTAAGGCACATGAAAGTTCACATTTTTCAAAAATGCATTTTGATAAAAAAAAAAAAATGTTTACGTTCAAATGCCTCTCCTGTAAAAAAGAGACACATGACATGTGCCTAGTTCCTGAAACGATTCACAAATATCATTAAGCCTTAGTCACATTTTTGTCATTTGAATAATAATTCTGTGTAGTTATTGTCAAAATAACGAAATTAGTCAACCAAATGTCCTTTAATTTTTGTCACATCACATTTGTATTACCTCATTAACCTATAGTAAACATAAATCACTGACTTCCATGTGCACAAGCATACAAAGCCTTGTCCTTCCAACATACGTTTTTGCATAACATCCTATTCTCTTCCCAACAGAAGAAATATGACAAACATATAACAATATATAACAATTATTTGGACATGTAAATTCCTAATTCAGCCTACGCAGATATTGCACAATACATTTACAATACAAACAGACACGCCAGCTGGTGTCGCAAAGTATTGGCAAAGTAGTATTGGTTGCATCACTCGGTCACGTCATTGCCATTTTTTCAACATTCCACAAATGCCACAGCCACATTGATGTCCAAAAGTCAAATGGGGGCTAATGACTTTGAACAGGAGCTAATGACTGTTTCGCCTAGTGATGTAGTCGAGTCACTAAACCTCAAGTCTGTATCGAGTCCCAAGTCCCCTGTGCTTGAGTCCGAGTCCAAGTCAGAGTCACCAATGGTCAAGTCACGAGTTGAGTTACGAGTCCCTATGACTGAAGTCCCCATGGTCAAGTCCTGGTCCAAGTGCTCAAGTCTCAGTCACTGGGTCCACATTAACTAAAAATAAACATATACTGTAGTGGCAAGAGAGATTTAGTCAATAAACTGTTTGCTATCCATTTTACCATCTTTCTGTGCCACAAAATGTTTGCATATAGGCTACTTCTAATGTTTTTGTTATTTCTTTTTGTATATATATTTTTTTTACTTCTAATTTTACCAGGGTAACGCTCAGTGGCAAAACGTTCTTGAATGTTTCAGATAGAAATGCCATGAATAGAGCCAACGTTATTCCTTATTCAACATGTCAGATAGGCATGTTTTGTTCTGTATAGAATACTTGGTTAGCTCGTTGGCTACAGAACCTGGCTATGCAAGCGGTGGGGAAAGTGTGAGGGTTGATAGAGACTACAAATTCTAAAATGTTTCTACACTCAAGGGAGAGTAAAATAACTAAACTAAACTTGTTTTACTATTACACTTAATGCGGCTAGTGTTTTTTATTTTGTAAAGCAGCTCGTGTTTCTTAACCAGGCAGCTGGTGACTCGTTAGCTACTGGAAATCAAGAGAGTCGCCTTCTCGATGTGTATAATTAGAGGTGGAGCCTGTCTACTTACTCTCATCGCTTGCTCCCCCGCAGCTCACCAGCTGATGTAGGCTAGGTTGTGTTTGCCGGGTGTGGGGTGTCCTTCCCACTGCTGAACAGAACTGTGTTGCTCATCTGTGCTGCCAATATTAATTGTGCTTTTAATTGAAAAGCTCTCAATCTCTCTAAAAACTCTTGTCCAGTCCACTCAGTAGTCAGATTTTAGTCTCTGAGATAATTTAGTCTCCTCCAGTTTTAGAACACTGAAAGGAAAAACAATTTATGTTAAGCTATAGGTTTTTCTGGGTCTATTTAGTCAGTTATAGTCCTGTCAATAGTCTTGTCAATTGCCACTGAAAAAACGTTTTTTGACAGATATTTGAGTCACATTTTTTTTTAACACTGCCCATAGACCTCGGCATAGCCATACGACACACCATCATCCTGGGCATGGGGCTGCCAGACAACACTGAGAAAGAAGGGAAAAAGGCACTAGTTACAAACATAAAGGTACATGCACTGAACACATATATGGATAAACACTAGACATTTTAAACACACACAACAGCTGGAAAACTCCAGCAGAGAAGATGTTGGGGAGAGGTAGTGGGTAGGGTAGGAGAAAGACAAAAGAGAGAGAGATAGGTTGAAGGTGGAGGAGAGGAGAAAGAGAGGGGATGAACGTGGAATAAGGGAAAGGTAGAGGGTACTGTAGGATGTGAGAGAAAGAGAGATTTAGACGGTTGAGTGGTGGAGAGGAGGGTCGATGATGGGATGGGAGTACCTACTAAATGTATCAAATCATACTACATAGCTGAAATGCAATAGAAGTGTTGGCACAGTTTCTGTTAAGTTGGAGTGTCTTGTCAGTCTTGCCTGTAAGTGGTGGCACATTCCCGTAATGCATCTGACCAAGGCCTGCACACTGTAAACAGTATAAACAGAGTTGTTTTACCCAGTGTCCTCTGCAGGCTTGAAACTGAAGCTCAGCTGGTTCTCAACTGGCTGCTTGCCAGGTCACTAAGCTCTCTGTGTCCCCGGAGCTCTGAAAGTGGAAGAGAGAGAGAGAACATTGACATACTGCATGTTAAATAATATTAACACTGGATGGCGCTGGAGGGGATTAACAAAGTTTTAACGGCCTCCTGACTAATTGTGCTATTTTGTGATTTTTTTTGCGTTGATTTGAACTTTTTTTGTAATGTTTCCACCATCATATCCTATGACGGAAAATAACTTCTAGACATCAGATCAGTGAGTACTCACCTTGATCTGGATGAGGATTTATTCTTCAATGAGTCGGATGTGAAGGACATAATGCTCTTCCCGGACCAGCCCCAAATCCCCTTCATTTGTAGGAAGAGGCCGACAAGTGGGATACCTGACAAGTGGATAATTCGCCTTTACCCTCCGTTCTACTGGCAAACGTGTAATCACTGGATGTCAGATCTCCCCAAGGAGATGTGGGTGTGGAGTCAGGCGCAGGAGAAACAAGTTCCAAAGAAAATTGTGTTTTATTATCCAGCTCAAAAATAACAGGACACCGGACTACAGCAGTAGCCACGAAACCACACTCAGACACAGTCCAGGGAAAAACCCACCTGTTAAACATGAACTAACGAAAACGCAACCCAAACTAACTGACAGTCAAACGAAAACAATCCCGCACAAAAACCCAAAGGAAATGTCGAGATAAACCCCCCCCCCCCTAATTAACCAAAATAAAACCAGGTGAAAAACAAAACAGACATAACCAAAAGAAAAGGAAAAAGGATCGGTGGCAGCTAGTAGACCGGCGACGACGACCGCCGAGCGCCGCCCAAACAGGGAGAGGAGCCACCTTCGGTGGAAGTCGTGTCACTGGAGAATATACTGGATGAGCTCCATTCAAAACTATCCTATGAACCGGACAACAAAAACGAATATTCTATGTTTCAATGAGTCGTGTCTGAAAAATAACATGGATAATATATAGTTATCTGGGTTTACCATGCATTGGTAAAACAGAATAGCAGCCTCTGGTAAGACCAGGGGGCTTGGGGTGTGTCTCTTTGTCAACAGCAGCTGGTGCGCGATCTGTAATATTAAGGAAGGTTTTGCTCGCCTGAGATAGAGTACCTCATGAAAAGCTGTAGACCACACTATTTTACCTAATTTCCACCAGTGTGCAAATAGAGAAAAAAATCTCTAGATCACCTTTACACAGAGAATCATACAAAGATCTATTGGCACATCTGACAATATCTCTATCCTCCTAATTCCTGCTTACAAGAAAAAACTCAAACAGGAAGTACCAGTGACACACTCAATACGGAAGAGGTCAGATGAAGTGGATGCTAAGCTACAGGACTGTTTCGCTAGCACAGACTGGAACACACGGGATTCACCCGATGGCATTGAGGAGTTTAACACATCAGTCACAGCTTCATTAATATGTGCATCAACGACGTCATCCTCATGGTGACCGTACGAACGCATATATTCCAAACAGAAGTCCAGCCGCACAAGCAACATCTGCACTGAGCTAAAGGCTAGAGCTACTGCTTTCAAGGAGCGGGACACTAATCAGGATGCTTATAAGACACCCTGCTACGCCCTCCGACGAACCATCAAACAGGCAAAGCGTACAGGACTAAGATTGAATCCTACTACACCAGCTCTGACGCTCGTCGAATGTGGCAGGGCATGCAAACTATCACAGATTACAAATTGAAACTCAGTCGCGAGCTGCTCAGTGACGCGAGCCAACCAAACAAGTTAAATGCCTTCTATGCTTGCTTCAAGGCAAGTAACACAGCACCAGCTGTTCTGGACGACTGTGTGATCACGCTCTCCGTAGCCAATGGGAGTAACACAGGTTGCAAGGCCAGGCTGCAGGGCCAGACGGATTACCAGGTCGCGTACTCAGAGCATAAGCTGACCAGCTGGCAAGTATATTCACTGACATTTTCAAACCTCTCCCTGACCCAGTCTGTAATACCTACATGTTGCAAGCAGACCAACATAGTCCCTGTGCTCAAGAACGCCAAGGTAACCTGCCTAAATGCCTACCGTCCCGTAGTATTCATATCTGTAGCCTTCAACACCATCATTCCAGAAACCCTGGTCCACTCCTATTCACATACCGCCCCAACAGATCCACAGATGACGCAATCTCTATTGCACTCCACACTGCTAAAAGGGCGGAGAATAGGACTAAACATTTCACACAAAAATACGAAATAACATCATAAATGTTGTCTTACTTTTGCTGAGCTTCCATCAGAATCTTGTACAAGGAGTCCTTGGTCTAGAATAAATCGTTGTTTGGTTTTAGAATGTCCTTTTCTCCTGTCGAATTAGCAAGTAACGCGAACATGTCCATCTTCTCTCGATGCAAACAACGGAAAACTCAAAGCCCCGATAAATGTTGAATAATCTGATAAACTCAGTTGAAAAAACATACTTTACGATGATATTATCACATGTATCAAATAAAATCAGAGCCGGAGATATTATCCGTGTATACCGAACGCTTTTCAGAAGGCAATCTGGGGTTCCTTCTCGCGCCTTTGAAGACAATGAAATTTCCAGACCTGTCACTCCAAAAGCTCTTTTTCGACCTCAGATCAAGCTAGACACCCCATTTCACCTCCCACTGCCTGTTGACATCTAGTGGAAGGCGCATGAAGTGCATGTATATCGATAGATATAAGCCAGTTGAATAGGCAGGCCCTGGAACAGAGCCTCGATTTCAGATTTTTCACTTCCTGTCTGGAAGTTTGCTGCAAAATGAGTTCTGTTTTACTCACAGATATAATTCAAACAGTTTTAGAAACTTGAGAGTGTTTTCTATCCAATAGTGATAATAATATGCATATTGTACGATCTAGAATAGAGTACAAGGCCGTTTCATTTGGGCACGATTTTTTCCCAAAGTGAAAATAGCGCCCCCTACACACTAACAGGTTAAGAAGTTTTGACTCTAACTAGCTAGCTACACAACAAAGACCTAGCCAGCAGACTATCAAGCTAGCCAGAAGAAACGAGCTAGAACAAACCTAGCAAGGGGAGTTAATACAACTACATCAAACGACCAAACTGAGTGAGTAAACCAAAAAGGAGCACGGACTAACTTTAAACATATCTTCTGTTTTTTGTGTGAGGAGTTGTCACTCTTTTTGCTGGTTTTTGAACTAAATTAGCGCTAGCTAGCAACAGCAGCAGACGAACAAATCGGTTGCTATGGCAACGGGGCAGCAGAACAGCGCAGCAGCAGCAGTAGTAGCAGAGCCCACAGGCACCATGTCCCCACTCCCCCTCAGCGCAGAATCCATTCTCTACCCTAAAGAGGCCAGAAATGACACAACAAGGAAAGCTTTTAAACAGAAACTACTAAAGGGGAAGCCAGAAACCCTTTTTGCAGACATCTACAAAAATGGTGACGTGAGTAATCTCATCTTCCTCACTGACCAGCCAAATGCATGGCGCTCAGCAGTGTGCTTTCACTACCCATCCATAAAGAAAGAGGGAATCTGTAATCGGTAGAAGTTGAAAATCAAAGAGACAGACGACCCTGACAGCACCATGATAACAATCAACCTCTACAAGACTGGGACTGTCATGGTGCAAGGTAACATTAGGCTGTTTGAAACAGACTTTCAGACCATTAAGGAGAGAGCGGAGAGAGAGAAGGACACCACCAGTGACATGCCCTCCCACAAGACAAACTCCACCAGCACCACCCTCACCCCTACTCTCCCCACCCAAAAAGGCACATCCAGCACCTCTCTTCCCACCATAGTGGAGGACACGCGCCAGGAGGAGAGCGACCCACTCAGTGCAGAGCAGGCTCAGGCCCTCCTCACCACCATGGCTGCCATGAGGGATGAGTTCACCAAACTGGAGGGGGAGGTGGTCCTGCTCAGGGAGAGCGTGAGCAAACAGCAACCAGACAACTACACCTTAGAGGAGCTCTTAACCAAGGTGAGGACAGAGCAGGACAGCAGCCTTGCAACACAGCTGAAAGAGGTTCAGCAAGAGAGAGACGGACTCAAGAGAGAGCTGGCTGATCTAACAAAGGAGGTGGGAGAGCTCCAAAAAGACAGGCAGAACAGTAATAACGATCTGACCACACTAAGAGAGGAGCTGCAGGAGAGAAAAAGAACAGAGGACAGGCTGCAGGAGCAGCTAGATCACCACCCTATGACCTGCCCTCACACAGCAGAGGAGCCCAGCTCAACCAGCCAGGCTTCCCCAGCCCTGCCTGCTGCACCCCTCCTCCCCAACCCACAGAACAGCCTCCCACTGACAGTGACACCGACACAGACCAGCCACACCCCAGCTCCAACACCCACCTGCCCCCCCCCCCCCCCCCAGTCCAGAAGAAACACTGGCTGACATCGTCCTGTTGATGGACTCAAATGGGAAGTTTGTTCAGGAGAAGAAACTTTTCCCTAGACACAAAACGAGAAAGGTGTGGTGCCCAACAACGCAGAGTGCCATGGAGCTGCTTGATAAGGCCCATCTCGGGTCGCCAAGCCACATAATCATACATACCGGAAGCAACGACCTGCGTGCTCAGCAGGAGAGGGTGGCGACTTCACTACGGGGAGTGATTGAGAAGGCCTCCGCAATCTTCCCCAACTCAAGGATCGTGGTGTCAACCCTTCTACAGAGGAAGGACTTCCACCCTGCCACAATCCAAAGAATAAACGCCAGCCTATCCCGGGACTGTGCCCTGCGACCCAATGTACACCTGGCTTACCATCCCACCCTCGATCTGGACTGTCTCTATCACCATGTTCACCTGTACAGGGAGACAGTCCCCATCCTTGCCAAGACTCTCAAGGACGTCGCTTTAAACCGCAGCCCGACCTCTCTACCCAGGAACAGCGGAGCAATCTCCACCCCGCCGAGATCACAGAGACAACACCCCAGACCAGCACCCTGGAACCCCAGGCCACGACCACAGCACCACCAACCTCAATGCCCACCACAGCCAGCGCAGCACAGACCACCCCAGCCCAGCTTCAGACCCACCCAGACGAGGCCTTCCAACCCCCTGCCCCCCACCGCAGACCCACACTTGGAGGAGCCACAGCGCAGCAGGCAGAGCTACGCACAGGCTGTGAGAGGAGCAAATGGCCCAGCCCCCACCAACCAAATGAGTGACATTAAACAAATGCTGAGTCTACTATGCTCACATGTGATAGGCTGAGGGTCATGGTAAGATGAGCACAAGAACTCCACCATCCTCACACTACATCCACCCAAGTGGCATGACACAAATTCTATCTTAAATGATAAACAAATCCCATTTGCAAAATAAGAGTTTACTTTAATTGAAAAATCCTATTTTAATAGTTCTTGTTGGATTGTGAGTGTTTGTCTCATTTTGAGAAGAAAAAGGTAAAGAAGAAAAAAAAAGTTATGAAATCTTTTTACGTTGCATGTTAGAATTTACAAGGATTGAAGTCCTCTGCTTTTGGGCTAAAGAGCAGAAACCCAGACTTCCTGAAAGAAATTGATGATGTTGATATTGTAGTACTACAGGAAACATGGTGCAGAGGTGATGTTTCCACTGGCTGTCCACTAGGTTATAGGGAGATAATCATACCATCCACTAAATTAAAAGGAATCAAACAGGGCAGAGACTCAGGGGGAATGCTAATATGGTATAAATCTGAACTAATTAATTCAATCGAATTGATGAAAACAGGAGAATTCTTTATCTGGTTAAAAATCAACAAGGAGGCTATCTTGACAGATAAAAACGTCTTCCTCTGTGCCACATACATTCCCCCCTCAGAATCACCCTACTTCAACGAAGAGAGTTTCTCCATTCTAGAGGGGGAGATTAGTCACTTTCAGGCCCAAGGTAACGTACTGGTCTGTGGAGACCTGAATGCTAGAACAGCAGAAGAACAAGACACTATTAACAGTCATGGGGATAAACACCTACCAGAAAGCAACAACCGTACCCTCCCCACATACCCCCACAGAAACAACTATGACAAAGTGAAAAACAAAAACGGAGTACAGCTCCTGAAGCTCTGTCGAACACTGGGTATGTACATAGTCAATGGTAGGCTGAGAGGGGACTATTTTGGTAGGTACACCTACAGCTCATCCCTTGGCAGCAGCACTGTAGACTACTTCCTCACCGACCTGAACCCAGAGTCTCTCAGAGCCTTCACAGTCAGCCCACTAACACCTCTCTCAGACCACAGTAAAATCACAGTGTATCTGAGAAGAGCAGAACCCAACCATGAAGCATCACGGCCCAATAAATGACATGGTACTAAACAGGCCTATAGATGGAGTGGAAACAGTACAGACATCTACCAAAAAGCAATTAGTAGCCAAAAAATACAATCTCTCCTGGACAACTTTTTACCCTTAACATTCTCCTTCAGCAATGAAGGTGTAAATTTGGCCGTTTGGAACATAAACTATATTTGACAAATTAGCCTCCTTGGCTAATTTAAAGAAGCAGAAGAGCAAACCAGAAATAACAGATAATGAAAAATGGTTTGATAATGATTGCAAAAATCTAAGAAAGTCATTGAGAAATATATCTAATCAAAAACACAAGAGAACTAGACAACAAAAATATATGCCTTCAATATGGGGAAACACTGAAGCAATACAAACACACCCTAAGAACAAAAAAGGAACAATACATTAGAAATCAGCTGGATGTAATTGAGGATTCCATAGAATCAAACCACTTCTGGGAGAATTTGAATAAATTAAATAAACTTCATCATGAGGAATTGGCTATCCAAAATGGGGATATGTGGAGAAATCACTTTGCAAACCTCTACAGCAATATAACAAAGAGCCCAGAACAAAAAGATATACAAGAAAAATTACAAATCCTTGAATCAGCAGTCAAAGACTATCAGAATCCTGTGGATACCCCAATTACAGAAGAAGAATTATTGGAAAACTATGCACTCTCCAACCCAAAAAGGCCTGTGGTGCTGATGGTATTTTAAATGAAATGATCAAATATACAGACCACAATTCAAATGGGCTATTCTCAAACTCTTCAACATTATCCTCACTGCAGTTATTTTCCCTGATATTTGGAACCAGGGATTGATCACACCAATCTATAAAAATGGAGACAAATTTGACCCAAATACTTACAGAGGAATTTGCGTTAACAGCAACTTGGGAAAAATTCTCTGCGGTATTATAAATAGCAGACTACATAATTTCCTTGACGAACACAACGTCCTGAGCAGAAGCCAGATTGGATTTCAAAAAAATTATCGTACAACAGACCACATTTACACCCTCCACACTAATTGATAAACAAGTTAACCAAAACAAAGGCAAAATGTACTCGTGTTTTGTAGATTTAAAAAAAAAAAGGTCTTTTTTATAAAGTAATAGAAAGTGGTATTGGAGGGAAAACATATTATTTTATTAAATCAATGTACACTAAAAACAAATGTGCGGTTAAAATTGGCAACAAGCAAACAGACTTCTTCTCTCAGGGACAGGGAGTGAAACAGGGCTGCCCAATAAGTCCAACACTATTTAACATCTACATTAATGAATTGGCAAAAACATTAGAAGAATCGGCAGCACCTGGTATCACCCTACACAACACTGAAATCAAGTGTCTGCTGTACGCAGATGACCTGGTGCTGCTGTCTCCCACTAAAGAGGGGTTACAGCAGCACCTAGATCGTCTTCAAAGGTTCTGTCAGACCTGGGCTCTGACCGTTAACCTAAAAAAAACAAATATAATGATATTCCAAAAAAGGTCCGGAAATAAGGATGACAAATATAAATTCTATTTGGACACAGTTCTAATAGAACACACAAAAAACTACACATATCTAGGACTAAATATCAGCAACACAGGTAGCCTTCACATGGCTGTGAATGAGCTGAGAGACAAAGCAAGAAGAGCATTCTATGCCATTAAAAGGAACATCAAAATCTAAATTCCAATTAGAATCTGGCTCAAAATTTTTCAATCAGTTATAGAACCAATTGCTCTATATGGCAGCGAAGTATGGGGCCCACTCTCTAAAAATGAATTTACCAAATGGGACAAACATCCAATCAAAATACTGCATGCAGAGTTTTGCAAGACTGTATTGCAAGTGCAAAGAAAAAACTCCAAATAACACATGTAGAGCAGAATTGGGCCAATACCCCCTCCTCATTCGAATAGAAAAAAGAGCCATCAAATTTTACAACCATCTAAAAACAAGTGACCCCAAAACATTCCATCACACAGCTCTACAATGTCAAGAGATGAAACAAGAGAAGAGTCCCATCAGCCAGCTGGTTCTGAGGCTCAGTTCACCAACCCAAACCAACCCCATAGAGCCTCAGGACAGCACTCAGTAAATCTGGCCCAACCAAATCATCACAAAACAAAAAGAAAAATATATCACCTATTGGAAAGACACCACAAAAAATCAAAGTAAACTTCAATGCTATTTGGCTCTAAACAGACAGTACATGGTGGCAGACTATCTGACCACTGTGACATTGACAAGGTACAGACTCAGTGAGCACAGTCTGGCTATAGAGACCGGTCGTCACAGACAAACCTGGCTGCCCAGAGAGGACAGGCTGTGCTCACTCTGCTCCAGGGGAGAGGTAGAGACAGAGCTGCATTTCCTATTACACTGTGACAAATAGTCAGACCTAAGAGAATATTTCTTTCCCAAAAGTATAATTCAATACAAAGAAATTGAAACTATAAAAGATGAAGAAAAAAATCTAATATTTATGAGTGAAAAGCCAAAATGTGCAGTTTTGGCAGCCAAATATGTGTCCTCCTGCCACAACCTGAGGGACAGCCAGTGAAAAGTGCAAAGTAATGTCGATAATATTTCCCATCTTGTTTTGTTTTTCATACAATGTCATGTGTCTTCTCAGTCACCATCAGTCATGTTGGTCCCACCAATTATTTATATATATATATATATTATATATATAAACATATATATTTTTCGATATGTAGAGAGAGAGAGAGAGAGAGAGAGAGAGAGAGAGAGAGAGAGAGAGAGAGAGAGAGAGAGAGAGAGAGAGAGAGAGAGAGAGAGAGAGAGAGAGAGAGAGAGAGAGAGAGAGAGAGAGAGAGAGAGAGAGAGAGAGAGAGAGAGAGAGAGAGAGAGAGAGAGAGAGAGAGAGAGAGAGAGAGAGAGAGAGAGAGAGAGAGAGAGAGAGAGAGAGAGAGAGAGAGAGAGAGAGAGAGAGAGAGAGAGAGAGAGAGAGAGAGAGAGAGAGAGAGAGAGAGAGAGAGAGAGAGAGAGAGAGAGAGAGAGAGAGAGAGAGAGAGAGCATCTGAAAGAAAAAACATTTTAATATTCATTCCATCGTGACAGACAGACTATGAAACATATTCAGTAAGCGAAGTCATGGTGAAACCTAAGTTTGATGGTTTTCTGATTTGATGTCCCTTCCCAAAGTAAAGGTATGAAAGCCCCGTGGTACTTAGTCTCTAGAAAGGCCCGTAGTCTACTCTGCTTGGGTGTTGGAGAAGAGGATTTGATTCAGTGACATTCAGTGCGGATTCACTGTGTGTCCTAAGTGTCCCTGTAGCCAAAGACAGACATTGCTGTGGTTCACATCTCCAACACCAGGGCTGCATGCTTGGCTGTGCCTTACTAACCTATCCCATGTCATCCCTACTAACATTTGATGTTGTAACTACATTGCAGATAGGTTGTGAGAAGGTTGGTCATGACATAATGTATGCAAGACACCTTCCTGTAAAAGGCCAAATACATTAACTGACCTGAACCTTATGTGACAACATACTGGTCTGCAATGAAATATGCACATATATGTAACATGATGATGGTCCCTCTCCCTTATCTCTTCCTTTTACTACCATGTCACCTTGGATCAGCGGTTAATTCTTGATCATGCATGTTGTCGAGGGATGAGGGGGTCAAGGGTGGCTGGGTGCTTGCCATAGATCAGGGTTCCCCAACGGGTGGCCCTTGGGCCGAATTTGGCCCGCAGGTGGTTTTATTTGCCCCCCCAAGTTTTCATTGTTGGACATAAGACTGTAAACACCAAGTTCTTTTAATTTAAGGAATCTGTTCCCAAGTATTCCCATGCATAATAGAGAGACACGTGATCGTATACAAATAAATGTAAGCAAGGTTCGAAATTATTATGTTTTAGTCAAACATGATCTGTTTTGGCTTCTTGCAGTCAATTTGCAGTCTACAAATTATTTGTAATTATCTTCCCCCTCAACCACAAGCTCCTGAAAAAAAGAAAAGAAAAATCGCTGAATCTACTTGATGATCCCTGCCGTAGATCATTATTTGAGCAGCCTTGTCAAAATGGCTTTTCCTCTGCATGTTAGTGTGTGTGTCAGACTTCTCTGTCACAGCGTGATGGATTACTGTTGTCATCTTCACTGGTTCCAACATCCAACATGGCAACCATAGCCTACGTGTCTTCATGGCTTTGACCCATGAAGAAATAGGACCGACAAACATCACCAGTACACAGCCTTGTTATAGAGGTGGATCAAGGTGATTCCTTGATCCACCTCTACGCAGATGACACCATTCTGTATACATCTGGCCCTTCTTTGGACACTGTGTTAACAAACCTCCAAACGAGCTTTAATGCCATACAACACTCCTTCCGTGGCCTCCAACTGCTCTTAAACGCCAGTAAAACTAAATGCATGCTCTTCAAACGATCCCTGCCCGCACCCGCCTGCCCAACTAGCAGCACTACTCTGGACGGTTCTGACTTAGAATATGTGGATAACTACATTTATCTAGGTGTCTGGCTAGACTGTAAACTCTCCTTCCAGACTCACATGAAGCATCTCCAATCCAACATTTAATCTAGATTCGGCTTCATATTTCGTAACAAAGCATCCTTCACCCACGCTGCCAAACATACCCTCGAAAAACTGACTATCCTACCGATCCTCGACTTCAGCGATGTCATTTACAAAATAGCATCCAACACTCTACTCAGCAAACTGGATGCAGTCTATCACAGTGCCATCCGTTTTTTCACCAAAGTCCCACATACTACCCACCACTGCGACCTGTATGATCTCGTTGGCTGGCCCTCGCTTCATATTTGTCGCCAGACCCACTGGCTCCATCATCTATAAGTCTTTGCTAGGTAAAGCTCTGCCTTATCTCAGCTCACTGGTCACCATAATAACACCCACCCGTAGCACGTGCTCCAGCAGGTATATCTCACTGGTCATCCCCAAAGCCAACACCAACATCTGAGCAGCTAACCGATTGCTGCAGCCCATCTGCAGCCCATCCAACTACCGACCTCATCCCCATTTTGTTTTTATTTTAACTCTTTTGCTCTTTTGCACACCAGTATTTATACTTGCACATCTATCACTGCAGTTTTTATTTGCTAAATTGTAAATACTTCGCTACTATGGCCTATTTATTGCCTTACCTCCTTACTCCATTTGAACACACTGTATATAGATTTTTCTATTGTTATTGACTGTACTTTTGTTTAGCCCATGTATAACTCTGTGTTGTTGTTTTTTGTTGCACTGCTTTGCTTTATCTTGGCCAGGTCGCAGTTGTAAATGAGAACTTGTTCTCAACTGGCCTACCTGGTTAAATAAAGGGGAAATAAAAAAACAAAAAATAAAAAAACACTAAATGCAGAGCAATTACACACCAAGGACAAATTACACAAGAGAAAGGGTAGTAGCTTTTTCACTATGTACTGTAGGACATTCAATGGTTGGGCTATCTTGGGTTATGAACACCTGTCTATGTTATACCATATATGTATACTGTCATAGTGAATAGAAGTGGGGGAGTGAATATTACTTGATAGATACTAATGAAATAAATATATATATTTTTTGATTCAAAGGATCTGGAGTGCCTACTGTGTAGCCCCTCAAGAAATGTTTCAGTTTGGAATACACTCGTTTCCATGGAGATGGAGTCACACCACCTGACGACCATTAAGCCAGATAAGGACGGTTCTGCCTGACAGAGACAATGGACCATCTCTTCATGTCAGACAGATAGGGGCATAGAGGGAATAGCAGAGAGGTGGAGGAGAGTATTACTTTAGATTTGAATGGTCTTCAAGGTCATTAGCAACCAACGTATGCACCTGCAAATGGATCGCATGCACGCACGCACACACATAGACACACACACGTACACCCTCATAAACAGATATACATCAATGTAGCTTAAATGAGGATGAGTCAACATTTTACAGGGTGTATAAGTGGTTACGTGTGACCCGGGGTTATGGTTAGAGCGAGAAGTGAGAAAGTGCATGCATGTTCTTAAAGTCACCACCAGGGGGCAGAGTTACTCCAGCATTTTACAATTGATTCTTTTGACATCATCAACCATGGTGCATCTCAGGAGGATATTACGTTGAAGTCACTCTTTCTATGACTTCATACAGTACTCTTATTGCTAGAAGTCTCCACATGGCATATTACCCGTGATGTTTGTACAGACCTCATGTCAAATGATCTTGTGTTAGAGTGGGTCTTTCTTTGACTTCTGTATTTCACTCTCTGCCCAATCATTGTTTCTTTGTTGCTATGATACAACAGGGTCTGGAGAGAATGTATTCCTGGTCTCTGTACACAATAGGTTGTACCCAACATCACAGAACAGAACCGAAGAATGTATGGCACCATGCTGTGGTCATAAATAGTGCCATCTCAACAACGCAGTGAGCTGTCAACAACACAACAGGCTAACAACCATTGCCATCTTCTTGGTAGACTAACAAACACAAAACAGAGTGGGGAGCCTAGAGATAAGAAGGGAAGATGAGAGAGAAGAGTCAACTGGGAAGGGACAGGTGCCATAGTAGCCCACTCCTCAACCCTAGAAAGAGAAGGACATGCATAAAACATGGAGTGGAGCCTAGAGAGAAAGACGAGAGAGAAAGGAGATGAAGAGGATAGAGTGAGAGGGATAGTGACAGGGACAGGTACAGTAGTAATACTCTTCTCTACCCTTGAAAGACAAGGACGCGTGGCAGCCTGTGGAGAGCGGAGCTAGCGCCCTGTGATTAACCTTTGCCCCTTCTATCCACAGTGCAGTGTTGCGCCTGCCAGCTTCAGTATGGTGGTTTGTTTAGTCTCTGTGGGGGCCGCTTTGTGTGATTTGTTGACTGTCAGATGGAAAGACATTGTACAAACTGAAGGCACCTGCCTTGACGGGGTGTTTTTATAAAGATTCTGTCTTTGTCAGGACATAAGAGGCAATATGGATTCCCTGCTGCTCCAAAGTAATAGTTTTATCTTGTTCTTGATACCATGTCTTGTTTTGACTATTGTCACGTCTATGCTAATATGGCTAAAATTTGCTAGCAAGCTAACCAACAACTAATGATGTATTTGAGACAAGTGCTTATTGTGCAAATGTATTTGTTTTCAACAAACATTGTAGACGAAATATAGTTAAAATGTTGTCAACAATCTAAGCCAACCCCATCTGTTTTGCCCCATAGTTGTGCAAGCGGTGACTTTGTTTCTGAACAACAAACCCGTCTATATGCAGCATGCTTCTCCCTAAGCACTAGTAATGGTTCATGCTTGGGGATGCCTCGGGGCGGCCCTTTTCCATCCTTCCTTCCTTCGTGATTTGAGAAAGTGCCCTTTGTGATTATATTGTAGTAGAACTGTAACTTAATCATGTATATTATTCTGCCTGAACTTATGTTGTATATTTATGCCAATCCTATACTCACTCAAGCGGGTCCAGCGGTTCCTCTTGTATGCCAATTTTTACAGGCGTTTTATATGCAACTTTGGTGCGGTGGCAGCGCCTCTCACAGTCCTAACCCGCAAGTCCCAGACCCGTTTTTGCTGGACTCCCGAGGCTGACACGACATTCATGGAGCTCAAGGGACATTTCACTTCTGGACCCATCCTCATTAATCCTGATCCTACTCGTCCCTTTGTGGTAGCAGTGGACACCTCGGACACCAGAGCAGGGGCGGTCCTTTCACAGCAGAACGAGGAGGACAAGAAACTACACCTATGCGCCTTTCTCTGCAAGTGATTCTCGCCAGCGGAACGCAACTACGATGTTGGCAATCGGGAGCTCTTGGCAATTAAGTTGGCCCTTGAGGGGTGGAGTCACTGGTTGGAGGGGTCACCTCAAATGGAGCGTTTCCACCCAGGCCAGCAACTGTGGTTCCTCGTCTGGGCGGAGTATGCTAACAACACACTGCCCGAACTCATCCACTGGACTATCGCCGTTCAAGTGTCAGTTCGGGTTCGCCCCCCCCCCCCCCCCCTATTTCCTGAACAAGATGCCGAAGCGGGGGTGCCATCAGCCGAGGCGTTCATTCGACGATGTTGCCGCACCTGGATCAGGGCGAGATCGTCCTTGCTCCGCTCCTGTGCCCGACACCAACACCAGGCAAACCAGCACCGAAGGCCTCTTCGGCTCCTCCGACCGGGTTAACCGGTGTGGTTGTCCACCCGTGATCTTCCCTTAACTTCTCTAGGGTAGGGGGCACTATTCGGAATTTTGGATGAAAAGCATGCCCAAATTAAACTGCCTGCTTCTCGGGCCCAGAAGATATGATATGCATATAACTGATAGATTTGGATAGAAAACACTCGAAAGTTTCCAAAACTGTTAAAATAGTGTCTGTGAGTATAACAGAACTGATTTGGAAGCGAAAACCTGAGAAAAATCCATTCGGGAAGTAGTTTTTTTGTTTTGTTTTGTAGTTTTCTATTCAATGCCATTACAGTATCCATTGACTTAGGACTCAAATTGCAGTTCCTTTGCCTTCCACTAGATGTCAACAGTCTTTAGAAATTGTTTCAGGCTTGTATTCTGAAAAATAAGTAAGAGCAGTCTGAATGAGTGGACCCTAAAGTGTCACAGAGCTTTTTCATGCGCACGACCGAGAGAGTGCCTTTCTTGTTTACCTTTTATATTGACGACGTTATTGTCCGGTTGAAATATTATTGATTATTTAGGCTAAAAACAACCTGAGGATTGAATATAAACATCGTTTGACATGTTTCTATGAACTTTACGGATACAATTTAGATTTTTTGTCTGCCTGTTTTGACTGCGTTTGAGCCTGTGGATTACTGAAGAAAACGCGCGAACAAAACTGAGGTTTTTGGATATAAAGAGACTTTATCGAACAAAAGGAACATTTATTGAGTAAATGAATGTCTGCTGAGTGCAACCATATGAAGATCATCAAAGGTAAGCGATTAATTTGATCTCTATTTCTGACTTGTGTAACTCTTCTACTTGGCTGGTTACTGTTTGTAATGATTTGTCTGCTGGGCTATGTTCTCAAATAATCGTAAGGTATGCTTTCGCCGTAAAGCATTTTAAAAATCTGACACCGTGGTTGGATTCACAATAAGTTAATCTTTAAACCTATGTAAAATATGTTTTGTTTTCTGAATTTTTATAATGAGTATTTCTGTATTTGAATTTGGCGCCCAGGAGTTTCACTGGCTGTTGAAGAGGTGGGACGCTAACGTCTCACGTACCCAAGAGAGGTTAATGGTGGACTCGCAGAAGCTCGCTCCATGCTACATAGAACCATTCAAGATCCTGAGTCGCATCAACCCGGTCACCTATCATTTCCAGCTTCCCAGGTCTATGAGGGTCTGTCCCTCCTTTCATGTCTCCCGTCTCAAGTTGGTAAGGATCAGTCCCTTCTCTCCCCCCACACCTGCCCCTCCACCCCCTCGACTCGTTGTTGGTCACCCGGCCTACACTATCCGGCTTCTGTTGGAGGCTTGTCGGGTCCGAGGCACCCTGCAGTACCTGGTGGACTGGGAGGGCTACGGCCCATGAGGAACGGGCGTGGGTGCATGCTCGGGACATCCTGGATCCGGGAATTGTTCTGGACTTCAACCAACTACGTGGTGGTTGCCCTGGCTCCGCGGCTGGTGCCACTCCTAGAAGGAGGGGGGTACTGTCATGGTTCCACCCATCACCAGAGGGCAGCAGAGACTGTCCTAGAGACATTAATGACACTCAAGTGTGTCCAATTTACTCATTATGATTTCCCTGTTTAAAGAGTTGTGTTTTCTATTGTCATTTGTCTGTTGTGCTTTCTTCACCACATAATATGTTTACGTGGACCATTTCAGATTGTCAGTGATGTGTGTGCCAAGGAACTTTTCACCTTCTCCACTGCGGTCCGGTAGATGTGGATAGGTGCGTGCTCCCTCTGCTGTTTCCTGAAGTCCACAATCAGCTCCTTTGTTTTGTTGACATTGAGGGAGAGGTTATTTTCCTGGCACCACTCCGCCAGGGCCTTCACCTCCTCCCTGTAGGCTGTCTCGTCATTGTTGGTAAGCCTACTTCTGTTGTGTTGTCTGCAAACTTGATGTTTGAGTTGGAGTCCTGCATTGCCATGCAGTCATGGGTGAACATTGAGTACAGGAGGGGGCTGAGCACGCACTCTTGTGGGGCCCCTGTGTTGAGGATCAGCAAAGTGGAGGTGTTGTTTCATACCTTCACCACATGGGGGCGGCCCGTCAGGAAGTCCAAGACCCAGTTGCACAGCGCAGGGTTCAGACCAAGGGTCCCAAGCTTAATGATGAGCTTGGAGGGTACTATGGTGTTGAAGGCTGAGCTATAGTCAATGAACAGCATTCTTACATGTATTCCTCTTGTCCAGATGGGAAAGGGCAGTGCAGTGCAATAGTGATTGCATAAGTCTGTTGATCTCTTGGGGCGGTATGCAAATTGAAATGTGTCTAGGGTGTTAGGTAAGGTAGAGGAGATATTATCCTTAAAAGCTTCTAAGGGCTAGTGGGACAACTTCTGTTGAAACTGGAGGGCGAGCAATTCAAATAAATAATCATAAAAATTATGGATATTAAACATGTAGGTACATACAAGTGGCTTATATCGGCTGAAAGCTTAAATTCTTGTTAATCTAACTGCACTGTCCGATTTACAGTAGCCATTACAGCGTAAGCATGCCATGCGATTGTTTGAGGACGGCGCCCCACATCAAAAAAAATCCAACTGCAGGTTTCATAAATTCACTAATAGCGTTTAAATATTCACTTACTTTTTGAAAATCTTCCTCTGATTTGTCATCCAAAGGGTCCCAGCTATAAGATGTAGTGTCGTTTTGTTAGATAAAATCCTTCTTTATATCCCAAAAAGTCTGTTTAGTTGGCACCATTGATTTGAGTAATCCACTAGTTCAACATTTTTATTTTTTATTTTTTTTTAATTCATTATTTTACCAGGTAAGTTGACTGAGAACACGTTCTCATTTACAGCAACGGTCTGGGGAATAGTTACAGGGGAGAGGAGGGGGATGAATGAGCCAATTGTAAACATGCAGAGAAAGGAATCCAAAAATCTACCGCTAAACTTTTTAACAAGTCAAAATACGTTTCTATTGACTCCTCAGACTCCTAAAATGTAATCAAACTATATTTCATACAGAAAGAAGTATGTTCAATAGGAAAACGATATTAGCAGGTGCGTCTTGTCTTAATCGCGCGCGCATACACAAATTTCCAATAGTGTGTCCCAGTACTAAAACTCATTATTCTTACTCGTTTTGGAAGAAACAAGCCAGAAACCTTGAACATAGAGTGCTGACACCCTGTGGAAGCCATATGAATTGCATACTGGGAGCTAGATTTAATTATTTCCCTATACTTTCCATTGTAAGAGCAAGGGCTCTCAAAAATAAAACCATTTCCGGTTGTGTTATAGTCTCCTACATTATTTTAACATTTCTACAAACTTCAAAGTGTCTTCTTTCCAATGGTACCAACTAAATGCATATCCTGGCTTCAGGGCCTGAGCAACAGTCAGTTTCCTTTGGGCATGTCAGTCATGCGGAAATTGAAAAAAAGGGCCCTAGCCTGAAGAAGATCTATAGCATCTCAAAGGACTTCATGAGGACAGAAGTGAGTGCTATTGGACGATAGTCATTCAGTTCAGTTACCTTTATTGGGTAAAGGAACAATGGTGGGTGTAATATTTGTGTTGTGGAGAAATGATTAGGCAGGAGACGGGAGTAGTTAGTTTTCCTTTAGTCAAAACCTCTCGTGCTCTACAGTTCCCGGGCACACTAGTGCGCATGTGCATTTCCTATTAGGTGTAGTAACGTAACACTGTCGTAATACATCACCGCTTAGTAACAGCATAGTAACTAATATAAACAGATGTAGATCCCAGATACTACAGTGGGCAACTTGAAGCAAGTGGGGACAGCAGACTGGGAAAGGGAGAGATTGAATAAATCCGTAAACACTCTAGCCAGCTGGTCTGAGCATGCTCTGAGGACGCGGCTAGGAATGCTTAAATGTCTTACTCACGTCGTTCACGGAGAACGTGAGCCCACAGTCCTTGGGAGCGGGCCACGTCGGTGACACTATATTATTCTCAAAGCGGGTGAATAAGGTGTTTAGCTTGTCCGAGACAAAGACGTTGGTTTCCACGATGTGGCTGGTTTTCTCTTGGTATTCCGTAATTGTCTGAGCCGTTGAATTGCGACTCCACTTTGTCTCTGTACTGACATTTTGCCTGTTTGATTTCCTTATGGAGAGAATAACTACATTGTTTGTAATTCAACCATATTTTCAGTCACCTTGCCATGGTTAAATGTGATGGTTCGCACTTTCAGTTTCTCGCGAACGCTGCCGTCTATCATTTCGTTTCTGGTTTCGGTAGGTTTTAATAGTCACAGTGGTAACAACATCCCCTATACACTTCCGGATGAACTCAGTCCTTGTGCTCGTGTATACGTCAATGTTATTCTCAGAGGCTACCCTGTACATATCCCAGTCCGCGTGATAAAAACAATCTTAAAGCATGGATTCTGATTGGTCAGACCAGCTTTGAATAGACCTTAGAACGGGTACTTCCTGTTTGAGTTTCTGCATATAGGAAGGGAGGAGCAAAATGGAGTCGTAATCTGATTTGCCGAAGGGAGGGCGGGGGAGGGCCTTGTAGGAATCCCGGAAGGGGGAGTAGCAGTGATCGAGCATTTTAGCAGCGCGAGTGCTACAGTCAATGCGTTGATAGAACTTCGGTAGCGTTTTCCTCAAATGTTCTTTATTAAAATCCCCAGCTATATTAAATAAACAGCCTCAGTATATGTGGCTTGCAGTCTGCACAAAGTCCAGTGTAGTTCTTTGAGGGCCGTCGTGGTATCGGCTTGAGGGGTAATATACACGGCTACGACTATAACCGAAGAGAATTCTCTTGGGAGGTAAAACGTCTGCATTTGGTTGTGAGGTATTCTAGGTCGGGTGAACAAAAGGAGTTTCTGTACGTTTTCACAATCACACCATGAGCAGTTAATCATGAAACATACACCACCGCCTTTCTTCTTCCCGGAGAGTTCTTTATTCCTGTCTGGGACAGTATATCATGAGAGAGCCATGATTCCGTGAAACAGAATATGTTACAGTCCCTCATGTCACTCTGGAAGGAGATCCTCGCTCTGAGCTCATCTACTTTATTGTCCAGAGACTGAACATTAGCAAGTAATATACTCGGAAGCGGTGGATGGTGTGCACGTCTTCTGAGTCGGACTAGAAGTCCACTCCAACTACCTCTTCTCTGCCGGTCGAATTATGGAGCAACCTCTGGGATAAGTTAAATTGCCCTGGGGGGGCACGAACAAAGAATCCAATTTGGGAAAGTCGTATTTCTGGTAGTAATGCTGGTGAGTTACCACCGCTGTATGTAATGACCCAAAAAACGTTCTGTGCTAATAATGTACCAAATAACACACAAAAAAACTAAATACTGCAAAGTTGCTTAGGAGCTAGAAGCAGAGCTGTAATGTCTGTCGGCAGCTTGGTGCCGACAGGGCATCGGCGCAGAGGAAGGCTCTGGCCTTGGAGCGGTACTGGATGCCGTGCCTGGACTGGGCACCGGCGCAGAGGAGGGCTCCGGCCATGGAGCTGGGTTGGACCACGTGCCTGGACTGGGCACCGGCGCAGAGGAAGGCTCCGGCCATGGAGCGGGACTGGACACCGTGCCTGGACTGGGCATCGGCGCAGAGGAAGGTTCCGGCCATGGCGCCGGGCTGAACGCCAATCCTGGACTGGGCACCGGCGCAGAGGGCTTCGGCCCTGGAGCTGGACTGGATGCCGTGCATGGACTGGGCATCGGCGCAGAGGAAGCTGGACTGGGTACTGTCTCCGGAAGCTCTGGACTGTGAACCGTCGCCAGAAGCTCTGGACTGGGAATCGTCGCCGGAAGCTCTGGACGGGGAACCGTAGCTGGAAGCTCTGGGTGCGGGGAGCTGGCACCGGACGTACCGGACTGGGGAGGCGTATTGGAGGCCTGGTGCGTGGAGCCGGCACAGGTGGCACCGGACTGGTGAAACGCACTTCAGGGAGAGTGCGGGGAGCGGGCACAGGATGTACCAGACTGGAGAGACGCACTGGAGTCCTAGTGCGTGGAGCCAGCACAGGTGGTACCGGACTGGTGACACACACTTCAGGGTGGGTGCGGGGAGCTGGCACCGGACGTATCGGGCTGGGGAGGCGCACTGGAGGCCAGATGCATGGATCCGGCACAGGTGGCACCGGACTGGTGACACGCACTTCAGGGCGAGTGTGAGGAGGAGGCACAGGACGTACCTGACTGGGGAGGCGCACTGGAGGCCATATGCGTGAAACCGGTGCAGATGGCACCGGACTGGTGTCACGCTCTTCAGCACGCCTGTATGGCAGCATTCTCATCGCTACCACCTCTCTCCGGAATCTTTCATCAAATTTCTCCTCCGACTCCCAAACAGGCTCTGGCACTCTCCGCTGCTCGACCGCCAGCTCCATGTGGCCCCCCCAAAAAAAAAAATCTTGGGGTTTCTGTGGCCGTGGTCCCCGGCGTCGTCGCTGTCCTTCCCTGCTCCTTGGCAACTCCCGCCAAGGAAGGGTCTCGTGTCCTCTCATGTCCTCCCAAGTCCAAAACTTCCTTCCCTCATTTTCACGCTGCTTGGTCCTTTGTTGGTGGGATATTCTGTCACAATCTTGGAAATGAGCGGACCAAGGCGCAGCGGATGTTGAGTTCCACATATTTATTGCAAATTGAAACTTAAAGAAAAAACTATAAATAAATGAACAACTAAACGTGACTACGTGGTGCACATGTACAAACACAAAACAATATCCCACAAAACAGGTGAGAACAGGGAACCCTTAAGTATGATCCCCAATTAGAGACAACGATAATCAGCTGCCTCTAATTGGGAACCATACTCAATCCTAAAACATAGAAACAAAATGACTAGAACAACTCCCTAGTCACGCTCTGACCTAAACACCATAGAGAACCAAGGGCTCTCTATGGTCAGGGCGTGACACCTGAAGGCTGTTTGGAGTGTTCAGCTGGCTTGATTTAGGACCCCGGACACCACAGAGCGGCTGACAGGCTGTGTGAAGACAAAGCTTCTGGAAGGCTGGCTGGACCAGCACGTTAAGCATAGTTCAGTGTGTATGTGTTACACTCCTTCACCGAGTTGTAAAAGCAAGCAGAGCAAAAACTGGCTACTCTTTAGTTGACTGATGTAGCTGGCAAGATAACATTTTTAACTAGTGTTTATGCACAGTGCTGAGATAGTATTGTAACTGACATGTAACTTTAGCTAATGTTTCATCCCATCCCATCTCGACTGACTACGCTAGTTAGTAGCTACCTCAGCCAGGTCAGCTCTAGCCTCTAGCTATCTGTCAGATAGCGATATGTGGTGGCTGTTATTGCTATCTAACAGTTGTTTGTATGGAAATGTTTTGAAGCAATTGTTTTCTCCCATGTCAACAGAAGTAAATGAACTTGGCTAGCTTTCGCCAGTTGATGTATTGTTAGAGAGAGAGAGAGAGCTGGCCAAAAGTTGGTTAGCGTTAGCTATTATTTTTGCCTCAATCACACTAGACCTGAATCAAATGATAAAACCATCAGCCAAACGATTGAAGATTGATATTCAGAATTTCTTTCAGTGTGAGTTTTTATAAGTCCGTACGGCAATGTAACATTATTGATCTGTTTCCCTAGCTAATTGTCTACTTTTCACACAGACACAGTAATAAACAGCTCTAACGTTACAGGCTTCCCTGTCATGGTGCACAGTTGAGGTCTGTACGGGACCGCAATTCTTCATCCCGCTCCCGCACGCACCCACAGCTTTTCATACTGCACTCAGCCCACACCAGCTGGCTTTCTGTCTGACTCCTACCTGCTACCACAAGAACTGGTCCCAAACCCAACCGCAGTCCTGCAATGTTATTTTAGGCGTATGTGACGCAGCTCACTTGCCAGCCATGGTCTCTGTAATTTTGCACCAATAGGCAATATCAAATGAGCAAAAAGAACTTAAGAAATAGTTTAAATGACCAGAGATTCTCACATGGCCCTTATATTAGGCTATCGATATTACTGGGCTATATTAGCCAATATGAAAGATGTAGATTGAAGAGAGCAGAGTAGGAGAGACTTGCACTTTCTTTTTAACTGTTTTTATAGCCTAACTTTGAGGAGTGGGAAGATTTTCAGATTGAGAAATATGGGTGATCAATAGTTAGGCCTATTTCTAGGTGTGCATAGGCTATAGCCTACTCTATTTAATTGAGATCACACACGCACCTGATCTTGCAGGTATGGCTACTGAACTTGAATTAGCACGAATGATGACAGCGACACTTGCTACGTTTTGCATAGGCCTGTATGATATAGCCTACCTTTTAGGAGGCCGATTTGCAGACAGAGACAAATAAATGGGAAATCAATACTTATTGAAAGTGAAAAGGTGCAACGCGCACATAGGTTAGGCTGCGATGGTGAGAGAGCGTTGCGCCTTTTCAATGATGATTACATTTTTGGATTGCACTTAGACTCAAGTTGGTTGAGCCCCCTCCATTTCTTTCCATGATCAATATTTATTTACAGACACTGTAATAAACTACAGTCTGATCAAATTTAAGTTAATTTCATATTTAAGTTAACTGCCACGTGATTACCGTCTATGCAGCTGACTCTATTTTAATGAGACCACAAATACTAGGCACACTTGAACTTTCACGCCCAACAAGGAGAGGTAGGCTACTGAAGTTGAAGCAGCTAATTCTGAGTGTGTGAATAATGCAAAATATGTGTGTTTTCAATGCAATAGGTAGGATGATACAAAGTTCATCCTACCTATATGATACAAAGTTCCATCTTGAATTGTTGGGTACCTACAGTAGCTAAAGGACAGCAGTTTAAGCTTAAAGCTTCGGTATGGGATCTGGAAATAATGGTAATTTCCATTATTGAACCATTGATTCTGTTCTTGCATAATAGAATGTATCAATGTACACCAAAGTACTTCTTTGTCATGCCTCATCTTAGGAGGATCAGATGGTGACAGGGGTCTCAGCAGGGTCAAGCAGCCAGGGAAGACCAGTCTGTGACAGAGCTGAGGGGCATTTTTGCAGATACAACACTTTATTTTATCTGTGCAGAAAACACTGGACAAGCCGGATGCTATTTTAAGACAGTCTGATAAACCTCCAAAGTTGATTTCCAAATTGTATCAAGGGTTGATAAAGGCTTTTCCCGATGACACAAAACGTAAAACAAAAATATGAAGACCTGGTAGAAGCTATTTATGATGATGAATGGATACAGATATGTTTGAATGCCCAGTCATGTTCCTATCATCTCAGACATAAATTACTGCAGTTTAAGACCATCCACAGAACATAGTATATGCCAGTGAAACTGAATTATATGCACTCAGAGATGTCATTCCTCTGCTGGAGTGGTAAAACACAAAAGAGGACATATTTTCATGTTATGGTCTTGTGAAGGCTGGCTGAATTCTGGCAAAGAGTTTGTATGTTCTTTTATCGCAGCATGTCTACAGATTCTCTCTTCTCCCTGTTTTTGTTAGCTTGGAAATGTTGATACTGGAGACTGTTATCTGAAGAGATTTTTTAACTGTGTAGCGGCTAAGAAATACATTGCCATTAATTGGAATGTTGTTTATCCTTCCATAATGTAAAGTTATGCATCACTAGATTTGATTTATTGCAAGATTAAGGGTATATTGGGCAACTTTCATAAGATCTGGATGCCTTCTTGAAAACATCCTCACATCAGGAGAGATACCTATTTAGGCAATACCTAGCTGCTGGGCTGCTCAGTCCTGGCCTTGGGGGTCAGCCATCCTGTGGGTTGTCACTCTGGCCTTGGCCTAACACACCGAAAACCAATAAATGAATGTTTCACTAAGATCCTAGATCTGAGTGGGTTGTGTTGGGTTGGGGCGCTGCAGGGTGGTGGACCTCTAGGGACAGGATGGGGTGACCCAGTTATACTGTATAAAGTACAAAGAGCTTTACCGTACTATTAGGCATATGAGATTAATTATATGGAGGATTTGCTGTTTCTGTGTGTTATGGTATATTTGAGGTGTATGTGTTTACTTTTTATATTTTACCTTTCCTTTGGGAATTAAACAAATGTAAAGTAGGAACTGGGAAGGAAATTGTGTTGGGAGAGAGTTGAGTTTTTGACTAGACTGGTGGTGGTCGTGCATGCAGGTGGTTCGGGCTGGCTGGTCGGTCTGGCTAAAATTTGATATAGAGGATGTCTTAATAAATTCAATCAAAAGGCTTTGTATTTTTTAAAGAGTTGTTCATTTGTTAGGATATTGGTTAAAGGTGCAAGACAATATTTATTATTTAATTACCTTTGATCTAGTTTGGTCTTATTAATCACTTAAACATATGTAATAATGATCTCTTACCTAGCTTGATGACTGTCTGCATTTTTGCAAACTTTTTTTTGTAAATAGAAACGGCATATTGGATTGTGTAAAAATGCAGGAAATGAGCTTTAGATGCCCCCAACAATTCTGGGGAAGGAGCCCCAGATCCCCTGCCAGGTTATGTCCCCCCCACTTCTAAAACCGGTAATGAGTGGAGAACAGCAGGGCTTCTTAAAGAAAAACGAACAGGTCTGTGAGAGCCGGAATTCTTACTGGTTGGTAGGTGATCAAATACTTATGTCATGCAATCAAATGCAAATGAATTACTTAAAAATCATACAATGTGATTTTCTGGATTTTTGTTTTAGATTCCGTCTCTCACAGTTGAAGTGTACCTATGATAAAAATTACAGACCTCTACATGCTTTGTAAGTAGGAAAACCTGCAAAATCGGCAGTGTATCCAATACTTGTTCTCCCCACTGTATATACACTTTTACACTTTTAAATGTGCCTTTAGAAGCCATGCTATTCAATGTATATATATATATATATATATATAAATATATATGTGTGTGTGTGTGTTTATTCCTTATTTCCCTGCTCTTCTTTCTGCTGCACTGTACAAAAGTTGTTGCTTGTCACTGTATTGGCCTCCCAAATCAAGACATCAGCAGGGATTTATAGTGTTGTGCTCATCACATCAATTAAAGGCAGGTTGACATTCTTCATGCTAATGCTTGCTATTAGGCTAATGATATGGCCTGGATACTGAACATCTGGTTGTTGCTGGTTTGACTGATAATCAATTAGAGTGTGTTAGTAGTGCACATGGCCTTCCCACGCTGCACTCTGACAGATAGAGACTACAACTTTTTGCTCATTGCTAAAACGCTGTATATAGTTGATAATATAACACTAATATAACACGCAATATTTACCTGTTAAATTCGTATAGTTTTTGTTGATGTTTTGAGTCTTCTCACTTTTGTTTATTGTTTATTTCATTTCCTGTGGCAATGTTAACACCTGTTTCCCATGCCAAAACAGCCCCTTTGAGAGAGAGAGAGCGAGAGAGAGAGAGAGAGAGAGAGAGAGAGATTCTTATTATATATTTTACAATTTTGATATTGAATACTGCACTGTTGGGTAGAGCTTGCAAGCTAAGCATTTCACTGTACTTGTTCATGTGACAATAAAACTTGAACTTCGACCAAAGTGTTTGCAAGTGTTTTATTTTGTATTTCCTCATGACTGAACAAGTGTTTGCACACAACAAGCCCTTGCTATCATGTTTCCACACATTAGGACACAACCCCAAACACAACCCCAAACAAACCAGAACTGGGGTGGGTGATAAGCTAGAGAGGAATAGTTGTTGCATCAATTATATATAAAATGAATGTCTAGTTACCAATGACAATACGCCTCTAGTTAATTTGACCGACTCCATTACATGGCATTAATGTTTTAATTGGAGAAGGTCCTGGACAGATGAATATTAACTTAGTTAATGCCAAATTAGAACATACTGTTGGATAAACAGTATTTGTCTGGCTCCCAAATGGCTCCCTATTTCCTAATATGTTTTTTCCATTATAGCACCAGTGTGTCGCCAGTGATTATGCTAATGTGCTCTAGTGTTATTTTAGTGAAACTGTGTGTCCATATAGCTGGAGCTGATACTGAAGACTTGTGAAGAGCAGAATCAACAACCTGTGCATCATCAAGACACTTCTTTGTGAGAAGGTGGTAACCGAGGAAGGTGTTAACCCATGTTCACAGTTAGCCATTGTTATGTAAATGCAGGGTGAAAAGAGCCAGTGGCCAGGGCATTGGCTCCAAGTCAGGGCAGGGGCCAAGTCAGGGCAGGGGCCAAGTCAGGGCAGGGGCCAAGTCAGGGCAGGGGCCAAGTCAGGGCAGGGGCCAAGTCAGGGCAGGTAAAAACTGGAAACACAAAGGTCTGAGCCTTTTGGGAAAAACACTAGGGTAAGTCCTTATTGATTAATACGCCAACTGCTTTTGACCACGGCACATATGAAATAGGGTGCCATTTGGGACACAGATTCTCTGAACTGAGGTGTTGGTTCTGCCCAATGGTTTTCTAAGGTTGACTCGCTCAAGACTCACTTAAGACTTTGACTTTACAGTATTGAATAAACATTCTACATTATTTGATGGATATACCTGTGAGCTCATCTACTTTGCAGTGCAGTTCCACACTGCTCCCTCTGCTCTTTTTTGTTTGACTTTTTACTCCATTCACCATTCACCATTCAGTTCCTATTGGGGAAATCATGATCTGAAACACAACCAAAACAAATTGCAAATGCATCCAACAAGCACAGCCGCAAGCTGCCCAGTGACACGAGCCTACCAGACAAGCTAAACTACTTACAGTATATGCTCGCTTCGAGGCAAGTAACACTGAAACATGCATGAGAGCATCAGCTGTTCTGGACAACTGTGTGATCACGCTTAGCCGTAGCCGATGTGAGAAAGACCTTTAAACAGGTCAACATTCACAAGGCCGCAGGGCCGACGGATTGCCAGGACGTGTTCTCCGAGCATGCGCTGACCAACTGGCAAGTGTCGTCACTGATATTTTCAACCTCTCCCTGACTGAGTCTGTAATACCAACATATTTCAAGCAGACCATCATAGTCCCTGTGCCCAAGAACACTAAGGTAACCTGCCTAAATGACCATTGACCCGTAGCACTCACATCTGTAGCCATTAAGTGCTTTGAAAGGCTGGTCATGGATCACATCAACATCATTATCCCAAAAACCTTAGACCCACTCCAATTTGCATACAGCCCCAACAGATCCACAGATGATGCAATCTCTATTGCACTCAACACTGCCCTTTTCCACCTGGACAAAAGGAACACCTATGTGAGAATGCTATTCATTGACTACAGCTCAGCATTCAACACCATAGTGCCCTCAAAGCTCATCACTAAACTAAGGACCCAGGGACTAAACACCTCCCTCTACAACTGGATCCTGGACTTCCTGACGAGCCATCTCCCAGGTGGTAAGGGTAGGCAACAACACATCTGCCACGCTGATCCTCAACACAGGGGCCCCTCAGGGGTGCGTGCACAGTCCCCTCCTGTACTTCCTGTTCACTCATGACTGCACTCATGACCCTAACACCATCATCAAGTTTGCAGAGGATACAACAGTGGTAGGCCTGATCACGGACAACGATGAAACAGCCTATTGGGAGGAGGTCAGAGACCTGGTCGTGTGGTGCCAGGACAACAACCTCTCCCTCAACCTGATCAAACCAAAGGAGATGATCATGGACTACAGGAAAAGGAGAACCAAGCACGCCCCCGTTCTCATCGACGGGGCTGTAGTGGAGCAGGTTGAGAGCTTCAACTTTCTTGGTGTCCACATCAACAACAAACTATCATGGTCCAAACACACCAAGACAGTCGTGAAGAGGGCATAACAAACTCTATTCCCCCTCAAGAGACTGAAAATATTTGGCATTGGTCCTCAGATCCACAAAAGGTTCTACAGCTGCACCATTGATAGCATCCTGACGGGTTGCATCACTACCTGGTTTGGCAATTGCTCGGCCTCCGACCGCAAGGCACTACAGAGGGTAATGCGTATGGCCCGGTACATCACTGGGGCCAAGCTTCCTGCCATCCAGGACCTCTATACGAGGCGGTGTCAGAGGAAGGCCCAAAGGCTCCAGCCACCCTAGTCAAAGACTGTTCTCTCTGCTACCGCACGGCAAGTGGTACCGGAACACCAAGTCTAGGTCCCAAAGGCTTCTTAAGTAAAAAATACATAAGTAAAAAATAGAAAATATAAGTAACAAATAATTAAACAGCAGCAGTAAAATAAATATAGCGAGGCTATGTACAGGGGGTACCGGTACAGAGTCAATGTGTGGGGGTACCGGTTGGTCGAAGCATTTGAGGTAATATGTACATATAGGTAGAGTTAAAGTGACTATGCATAGATAATAAACAGAGAATAGCATTAACGTAAAAGAGGGGTCTGGGTAGCCCTTTGATTAGCTGTTCAGGAGTCTTATGGCTTGGGGGTAGAAGGTGTTAACACATGTTACGTATTGTTAAGCATTGTTGGTTAAGAGCTTGAAAGTAAGCATTTCACTGTAAGGGCAACACCTGTATTTGGCACATGTGACAAATACAATTTGATTTGAACAAGTTTCAAGTAGTGTCACAAGCTAAATGTAGTCATTGTGCGCTAGGAATATGAGACCAAATGCTAAATGGTTGACTATTTAATATAATATAAGTGAATTTGTCCAAATACTTATGACTTCTTCAAATGAGGGGACTAGATAAATTAAGTGCTATCATTTCTAAACAAAAAATAACAGATATACAGTACATTTGGAAAGTATTCAGACCTTTGACTTTTTCCACATTTTGTTACTTTACAGCCTTATTCTGAAATGCTTATGAAAAAAATAATAATCTGCAATCTACACACAATACCCCATAATGACAAAGTGAAAACAGGTTTTTCTAAATGTTTGCAAATGTTTAAAAATGTATCCCAGAAACACTTTATTTATTATTTATTTATTTACAGTACGTATTCAGACCCTTTGCTATGAGACTTGAAATTAAGCTCAGGTGCATCCTGTTTCCATTGATCATCCTTGAGATGTTACTACAACTTGATTGGAGTCGACCTGTGGTAAATTCAATTGATTGGACAAGATTTGGAAAAGCATGCACCTGTCTATTTAAGGTTCCACAGTTGACAGTGCATTTCAGAGCAAAAACCAAGCCATGAAGTCGAAGGAATTGTCCGTAGAGCTCAGAGACGGGATTGTGTCGAGGCACAGATACCAAAACATTTCTGCAGCAGTGAAGGTCCCCAAGAACACAGTGGCCTCCATCTTTCTTGAATGGAAGAAGTTTGGAACCACCAAGACTCTTCCTAGAGCTGGCCTCCCGGCCAAACTGAGCAATCGGGGGAGAAGGGCCTTAGTCAGCGAGGTGACCAAGAACCCGCTGGTCACTCTGACAAAGCTCTAGGGTTTCTCTGTGGAGATGGGAGAACCTATCAGAAGGACAACCATCTCTGCAGCACTCCACCAATCAGGCCTATATGGTAGAGTGGCCAGACGGCAGCCACTCCTCAGTAAAAGGCACATGACAGCCCACTTGGAGTTTGACAAAATGCACTTAAAGGACTTAAAAACAAGATTCTCTGGTCTGATGAAACCAAGATTGAAGTCTTTGGCCTGAATGCCAAGCGTCACGTCTGAAAGAAACCTGGCACAATCCCTACGGTGAAGCATGTTGGTAGCAGCATCATGATGTGGGGATGTTTTTCAGCGGTAGGGACTGGGAGACTAGTCAGGATCGAGGGAAAGATGAACGGAGCAAAGTACAGAGAGATCCTTGATGAAAACCTGCTCCAGAGCGCTCAGGACCTCAGACTGAGGCAAAGTTTCACCTTCCAACAAGATAACAACCTTAAGCACACAGCCAAGACAACGCAGGAGTGGCTTCGGGACGAGTCTCTGAATGTCCTTGAGTGTCCCAGCCAGAGCCGGGACTTGAACCCGATCTAACAACTCTGGAGAGACTTGAAAATAGCTGTGTAGCAACGCTCTCTATCCAGCCTGACATTGCTTGAGAGGATCTGCAGAGAAGAATGGGAGAAACTCCCCAAATACAGGTGTGCCAAGCTTGTAGCATCATACCCAAGAAGACTCGAGGCTGAAATCGCTGCCAAAGGTGCTTCAACAAAGTACTGAGTAAATGGTCTGAATACTTATGTAAATGTGATATGTCATTTTCTTTTTTTTATACATATTTTCAAAAATGTATTAAACCAGTTTTTGCTCTGTCATTATGGAGTATTGTGTGTAGATTGATGAGGGGGAAAAATAAGGCTGTAACATAACAAAATGTGGAAAAAGTCAAGGGTCTGAATACTTTCCAAATGCACTTTATATGAAAATATCCTAAAATATCCTGTATTGTTGCCTCATTTGAAACATTTGATCTTAAATCCAAAATGCTGGAGTATAGAGCCACATTTAAAAACAATTTGCTTCACTGTGAGTAAATAAATACGGAGGGGAGTGTACATGTATATCTCTTCTCCTGTGAGGTATATCCACATTATTCACAGACAATGTCTTTTGTAGAATGTTGAATCCCAGGGGGTTAGGTTAATTCCACATGGACACACGATCCTCACAGTCTTTTTGTTCAATGCCAGGATTGTGTTCCCTCTCAAGTCTCTCCATCATTTAAAGCTGCTTCATTGTCCATAAAACAGTATATACCTCTACTCTCGAGATTGCCTGTTTCCTTCCTCTCTACCCTCCCACTTTTCACCCTCTACCCCTCTCCCCCTCTCTCCCTCTCTCACTCTCTCTGTCTCTCTGTCTCTCAATACTCTGTTGGATATGTATTGAATGTTATGCTAAACCTAGCAGGTCGGATGGTAACACACTGAGTTACAAAATAGGTGTTCACTAGACTATGAGATGGAATCAGATAAAGTGGCTACCCTGCAATTACTGTGTGATAATTGTACATGTTGAATCATACATGTATTACTGGTCCCGGGGGACTGGTGTTTAAAGACTGTCAAATGCTCTCTACTTTGAGGGATTTAATAATTGAGGCCTTCGGTTTTGGGAAAAGTTGAAGCCTGCATCATTTTGTGCCCATTAGACTTGTACATCTGGCATATTGTCGTAAACAAATGAACTCCTTTTGTAATTTAGTTTTGAAACTATTATTTATTATCTTATCTGAAATTGATCAGTGCCAAACCAGATCGGGTCAACTGATGTGCAGTAATGGTGCTTGAGTAAAATCACCAGGGAAGTCCCCTCCCCCAGAAAGCCATATTACAGCCTACAGTACCAGTCAAAAGTTTGGACACACCTACTCATTCAAGGGTTTTTCTTTACTTTTACTATTTTCTACATTGTAGAATAATAGTGAAGACATCAAAACTATGAAATAACACATATGGAATCATGTAAGAACCAAAGAAGTGTAAAACAAATCAGATTTTAGATTTTAGATTTTTCAAAGTAGCCACCCTTTGCCTAAATGACAGCTTTGCACTCTTGGCATTTTCTCAACCAGCTTCACCTGGAATCCTTTTCCAACAGTCTTGAAGGAGTTCCCACATATGCTGAGCAGTTGTTGGCTGCTTTTGCCTTCACTCTGTGGTCCAACTCATCCCAAACCATCTCAATTGGGTTGAGGTCAGATGATTATGGAGGCCAGGTCATCTGATGCAGCACTCCATCACTCTCTTTCTTGGTCAAATAGCCCTTACACAGCCTGGAGGTGTGTTGGGTCATTGTCCTGTTGAAAAACAAATGATAGTCCCACTGAGCACAAACCAGATGAGATGGTGTATCGCTGAAGAATGCTTTGGTAGCCATGCTGGTTAAGTGTGCTTTGAATTCTAAATAAATCCCAGACAGTGTCACCAGCAAAGCATCCCCACACCATCACACCTCCTCCTCCATGCTTCACAGTGGGAACTACACATGCAAAGATCATCTGTTCACCTACTCTGCATCTCACAAAGACACGGCGGTTTGAACCAAAAATCTCAAATTTGGAATCATCAAAACAAAGGACAGTTTTCCACCGGTCTAATGTCAATTTCTCGTGTTTCTTGGCCCAAACAAGTGTCTTCTTCTTATCGGTGTCATTTAGTAGTTGTTTCTTTGCATCAATTTGACCATGAAGGCCTGATTCACGCAGAGTACTCTGAACAGTTGATGTTGAGATGTGTCTGTTACTTGAACTCCGTGAAGCATTTATTTGGGCTGCAATTTCTGAGGCTGTTAACTTCAATGAACTTATCCACTGCAGAAGAGGTAACTCTGTGTCTTCCTTTCCTTTGGCTGTACTCATGAGAGCCAGTTTCATCATAGCGCTTGATGGTTTTTGCGACTGCACTTGAAGAAACTGACTAACCTTCATGTCTTAAAGTAATGATGGACTGTCTTTTCTCTTCGCTCATTTGAATTGTTTTTGCCATAATATTGACTTTGTATTTTACCAAATAGGGCTATCTTCCGTATTTCACCCCTACCTTGTCACAACACAACTGATTGTCTCAAACGCATTAAGAAGGAAAGAAATTCCTTACAAATTAACTTTTAACAAGGCACACCTGTTAATTGAAATTCATTCCAGGTGACTACCTCATGAAGCTGGTTGAGAGAATGCCAACAGTATGCAAAGCTGTCATGAAGGCAAAGGGTGGCTACTTTGAAGAATCTTAAATATAAAGTATATTTTGATTTGTTTAAGACTGTTGTTTCATCACAAATTTGTTTCATCACAAAACCGGAGAACAACATCTGTCCGGTGAAGTCCACAAAACATATTGCATGTAACAAACACTTGTTTGTCCTACAGCATGGTTAAACAAGTGAATGTGTCCGACCTTATCGGACTACTAAACAACTATTGATTTAGAACCACAGAGAGTTACCGAAAGTTACAAAGAAAACAGGAGCTGCCTCCACTATTCCAGCACCATTTCAACATCATCTAATCACCTATGCTTAGTTTAATACTGTGATAACTAAAATATACCAAAAACGATTTAGTCCAATCATTTTAAGGTAAATATGATGTGGCTGTCCATGGCATTGATATATGTGTGTTTGTGTGTATGGTTTGTGTGTGAAGTAGATAAAACATGTTGACTCACCCTACTTGTAGAGAAACGACAACATCCATGAATACACGTTACTTCTGATGTGAAAGTGTAGAGGTAATGAAGACTTGATGAGCGTACAGAAAGACAAACTATCCCCTTGATATATAGTGCAGTCATTTTGACCAGATCTCCAAAGTAGTGCACTACAGTATATACTGTAAGCTGCCATTTGGAATGCAGCCTTGATGTGCTTTACATCCTACCCTCTCTGAAACTAACACAAAACTAATTTCCTGTCATCATCACTTCATTATTCCAATGGTATTAGTCTCATAGAGACTACAATCTAATTAAGCAAAGAGAAAATGTAATGAAATTCAATTCGACAATCCGACCAGTATCAACCAGCTATAGCTCAGTCTAATGATCCATCTCCTTTCCAATAAACCAAGACAGGGAATCAGGGATTAGAGAGGACCATGTACAGCCTCCTCATTGCATCAGACGCCTCTTAATTCTCCACTGACACCGACCAGCCATCTCTGGGTTATTAGTCAAATCTCTTTTAATCAGATCTAACTATTCCACAGTGGTCATTACATTGTAGAGCAGCAGCAGCACAGGGCTCTATCTGTCCTCTACTATGAACCCACAAAGATCTAAATAATGTTTGTGAGTGTGAGTGTGGGTGCGTGTGCGTGTGTGTGTGCGTGTGCGTGTGCGTGTGCGTGTGCGTGTGTCTGTGTCTGTGTCTGTCCATGCGTGTGTCTGTGGGGGTGTGCACCATTGAAAAATAACCTATTTATTCAAATCCTAAAGATGAATCTCCATATGCAGTATCATAGATATCAGGGAGGAATAACATCTGCAATTTACATGAGCTTCTGTAGTCACAAAATCAACAATTCCATCATGCACAGTGTTCGAACACATATGGCATAGCATGTCGATGAGTGAGTAATGACATGACCAAAGATAACGCCACAAAGGACATTATCTTCATTTAGTTGGTGGCTTGTGTTTCAGAGTTCTCTTTAGCTGCTGTATCTATTCAAGGGCTGGCCACCCGGCCAAACTGAGCAATCGGGGGAGAAGGGCCTTGGTGAGGGAGGTGACTAAGAACCCGATGGTCTCTCTGACAGAGCTCTAGAGTTCCTCTGTGGAGATGGGAGAACCTTCCAAAAGGACAACCATCTCTGCAGCACTCCACCAATCAGGCCTTTATGGTAGAGTGGCCAGACGGAAGACACTCCTCAGTAAAAGGCACATGACAGCCCGCTTGGAGTTTGCCAAAAGGCACCTCAAGACTCTCAGACCATGAGAAACTTGATTCTCTGGTCTGACGAAACCAAGATTGAACTCTTTGGCCTGAATGCCAAGCGTCACATCTGGAGGAAACCTGGCACCATCCCTATGGGAAGCATGGTGGTGGCAACATCATGCTGTGAGGATGTTTTTTCAGTGGCAGAGACTGGGAGACTACTCAGGATCGAGGCAAAGATGAACGGAGCAATGTACAGATTCCTTGATGAAAACCTGCCCCAGAGCGCTCGGGACCTCAGATGAAGGTTCAACATTCCAACATGACAATGACCCTAAGCCCACAGCCAACACAATGCAGGAGTGGCTTCAGGACAAGTCTCTGAATGTCCTTGAGTGGCCCAGCCAGGGCCTGGGCTTGAACCCAATCAAACATCTCTGAAGAGACCTGAAAATAGCTGTGCAGCAACACTCCCCATCCAACCTGACAGAGCTTGAGAGGATCTGCAGAGAAACTCCCCAAATACAGGTGTGCCAAGCTTGTAGCGTCATACCCGTGTGGTTGGTCCCGTGTGGCTCAGTTGGTAGAGCATGGTGCTTGCAACGCTAGAGTTGTGGGTTCATTCCCCACGGGGGGACCAGGATGAATATGTATGAACTTTCCAATTTGTAAGTCACTCTGGATAAGAGCGTCTGCTAAATGACTTAAATGTAAATGTAATACCCAAGATGACTCGAGGCTGTAATCGCTGTCAAAGGTGGTTCAACAAAGTACTGAGTAAAGGGTCTGAATTCTTATGTAAAAAACAGTTTTTGCTTTGTCATTATGGGGTACACAAAGATGCAGACAAAGCTCTCCTTTTGGAAAAAGGAGCAAAAATTATAGCATAATTATAGCATATAGCAAAAATTATAGCAGGAAGCACCAGTGCTAAGCTACAGGACTGTTTTGCTAGTACAGACTGGAATATGTGTTGGGATTCTTCCGATGGCATTGAGGAGTACACCACATAAGTCATTGGCTTCATCAATGCATCGATGACGTTGTCCACACAGTGACCGTACGTACATATCCCAACCAGAAGCCATAAGACTCCTGAACATTACATTACATTACATTTACATTTAAGTCATTTAGCAGACGCTCTTATCCAGAGCGACTTACAAATCAAATTAAAAACATCTAATCAAATGGCTACCCAGACTATTTGCATTGCCCCCTCTTTGGGTGCGTGCGTCCCTTTTACGCTGCTGCTACTCTCTGTTATTATCTATGCATAGTCACTAATAACTTTACCTACATGTACATATTACCTCAATTACCTCAACTAACCGGTGCCCCCGCACATTGACTCTGTACCGGTACCCCCTTTATATAGTCTCGCTATTGTTATTTTACTGCTGTTGTTTATTTACTTGTTTCTTTTATTTATTTTTCATATTTTTTAAACTGCTTTGTTGGTTAGGGACCTGTAAGTAAACATTTCACTGTAAGGTTGTTTTTGGCACATGTGACTAATACAATTTGATTTAATTTGATTTATTGTGTATAGATTGATGACGGGAAAAACAATTTAATCACGTTTAGAATAAGGCTGTAACCTAACAAAATGTGTAAAAAGTCAAGGGGTCTTAATACTATCTGAAGACACTGTATGCCTGACCTGCACATACTGATATTGAGTTGTGTGTCGATTTCTACTTCTTAGTGTGGACTTTCAACTCTAGGATACCGTTGCAGTCATGGCACCATTTATGGTCATTGTTACACACCCAGTCAGTTAGCCATTTGTTTTGGAGCCCACTACCTAGACATCCACCACTTCTATCTATCTATTCCCCATTGCTTTAATGCACAAGGTTCAGCTGTCACTGGCAGCGTGTGTGTGTGTGTGTGTGTGTGTGTGCATGCGTGCAGTCTGTGTATACAGTGTGTTTTATCACGGCCATACGTAGACCAGGCATCCTGCTGTTAGACGTATAGTAACTAATGATCCCTTGGTTGCATCCCAAATGGCACCCTATTTCCTATATAGTGCTCCATAGGGCTCTGTTCAAAAGTAGTGCACTATGTAGGGAATAGGATGCCATTTGGGACACAAATCTTGCGCCTAGAGGCACTTTACTTTACAAAGCAATTCCCCACCACTGTGGCAACCCTTCATTTAGAGATCTCCACCACAGCAGCAGATCTTTTTATACTCTTTTGTTTTGTCAGAGAAAAATGTTTTCACCACAATGTGCCTGCATGTCATGTTTGGGTGCAATGGAGAGTCCTACTGCTCTCTTGGCAGGCTGTTTTAAAATAGGCCAAAGGCAAAACAAGAGATCAACCAAGCAATGAGTTATATTTGAGCCTGCAGGGCCAGTGTTAAATAAATATGCATGTTGTCTTGACTTTATAGTATGCATGTTTGTTTGTTGGATTGTTTGTTTGTGCTTTGCCTCAGGCTACTGTCGTACAACATGACAACACGCCAACATCCTCTCTCTGTACACAGCGACAAGGAGAGGGACAGATCTGGACATACAAACTGTATAGACGGGTTGGTTGTTTAGCAACAAAACCAGCGCGTGTGCAACTATGGTGCAAAACAGACACAGTTGGCCTAGATTGTTGACAACATCTAAACTATTATTTGTCTCCAAATGTTTATTGAAAACATAAATACATTTGCACAATGAGCACTTGTAGACTCTCAAAAACATTGTTACAGCTGTTGGTTAGCTAGCTAACAAATCTGAGCCATAGTATTGAGCCAAATCTGAGCCAAAACGTTTTGCAAACTTTTACAATCCTGGACAGATGCACAACGAAACATATATCAGGAAATTAAGGTATACAACTTCACAAAAAATGATGCGCACACATTGATGAGGCAGATGTCCAGATAGATAGAAACAATGACAAGAAGTTGCCATGTGGGGAATTGTAAGTGGCTCGCTTCAGCTCGTTGTATCTTGTTATTGATACCATGTCTTGATTTAAGGTGTTTTGTCTCATGCCATGTTTATACAAACACTTTGGGCTACACACTAATACGGCAAGACTCTCACGAACACGTACATGTCAATTGTTTTGCTCTAGGATGTCTTTGCCAATTGTCTTTGCCTAAGAAGACTCATCTGAAGGTCCCACTGTACTAGTTGAAAAAATGAACGTATATGTATGTATATATGGACACTGTACATGTATGGACACCTACACATATTACACACATTATGTTGATGTTATTTTTAAAACATTCACATTATGGACAACTACATTTTGTCACTACTCTTCAAATGATTAGTCAATTTGAGTTGTGTCTGGGGCCGTAGCAGATGTCTGTAACAGTAAGGGTGTACTTGGGTATACACTGGGATTGATGAGGTGGGCCTCAGAGAAACTTTAAATGTCTCTGACAGTACAAATGCTGTGGTTATAAATATATGTGGAGAAAGGTTGGATGGATCTGTGAGTGTCTCCCAAATGGCACCCTTTTGACATTGGGCCCTGGTCCAAAGGAGTGCAGGAAATAGGGAATAGGAGGTCATTTGGGATGCATCCTGTCTGTCCGTGGTGTGGTGGACTCTGTCCAGTGATTGGAAAGATTCTGTGTCATTTATTTACCGAGAGAGTTAGAGGTCTAGTCCTTTCTGTTATTTCATTTAACCTTCATTTATTTACTGTATACATGTCTCATTGAGATATTATTTATGTTACAAGAGTTGTTATTCCTGTTATTCTGTTGGCATCCATTCCACACAGTCCTCAAAGAAGATTTCTCTGAGGGGGAGGAAAGGTGGAGCATAGGGCAGGGGAAGGGGAGCAGAGGGAGATATGAGGCAGGGGGGAACAGAGGGGAACCAGAGAGTGGAGGAGAGGGGGAGAGGGGGAGTGTTATGAGAAATGAGGGGGAGTAACCAGAACAGGTTCTGCTTCAGCCATCCCTTAGGAGAAGAGCCAAAGCACCAGCTCTAATGCTCTGCTTTGTTCGACACGCTGGCTTTTCCTGTGAGGTCTAGCTTTCCTCCGCCACACGGAACAATACACAACAGTGAGACATAATGTATACCCACCCATATGCATGAAAAGCATATAGCCATGCTTTCTTTTCAAACAAAGCAGTGTCAAAATGAAATACATAAGGATAGTCACATACAGTGTAAGTAATATGTCACTGCAAGTGAAATACAACAAATATGTGAGATATGGTTTATATATAACAACTGTGGTTAAATGTAACTATTTTCGACATATTCCATGTCTCATTCCTGGATAGGCTGGATCAAAAAAACAAACACAGGGATTTAAAATGGCAGTCAGACTTTGGCTTTAGTAGAGGGTGCCATGCCAACGTGTTTTTGTCACCCGGAAATATAATTTGTCCACAAAGGACGAACAGCAAGATTAATTTGACACGTGGTTCTACAGACTGCTGTTGATACATGTCATCTATTATATCCCCTTTAACTGTCCCCATATTGTCCACTGCTGACAAATGGGAGGGTAGTGAACGCTTAGCTTCGCAACAAGATGGATGGCAAACATTCACACGTTACTGGTTGCTGCTATTATTCTATGCATCACAATCTCTACCCAGACACGTTTGGTTTCTCTCTCTGTTTTATTAAGAATATTTGTTAAGTCTTTCATATATTGTAGAATAGCTAGAGAATGGAATTAGTGAAATTTATAAGCTGAGGTCCGGCTGGCCTTTTTGTACGCAAACTGAGACAGACAACTTGACAGACTGCGAGCGTGTTGTGTTGTCTGCTGCGGTAGCATTGTTGTGCACTGCCCTGCCTGGGTAAGGAGATGTACCACATCCATCTTGCCTTAGTACCAACCTGGCATCATCCACTCATCCTCATTCCCTTATAAAGTGCCCTGTCATGTCTTTATGAAGGACAAACCTTAGCTTGACTGTACTTTTCTCTGAGTTGGAGTCCCAAATGGCACCCTATTCCCTTTCCAGTGCACTACTTTTGACCATGGCACATAGGGGTCTGGTTAAAAGTATTGCACTATTTAGGAAAAAGGGTGCCATTTGGGATGGACATGGGCCTCTGCTATACGTATGCCTGCTCGACAACAGCAGCCGTCACCTTCACAATGCAAGATTGACAGGACTTGTCAATGACGGGGAGGTGAGGGATCTAATGATGACTGATCAGCCTTTTAGAGAGAAGAGCTGCTGCTGCAGTGAAAGGAACATTCTGAATGAGCTGACATTTTATACCTGTGAAATTGAAACACTTTTGCAATCATTTGGGGATGAGTCATAGAAGCTAAATGACAAGCAGAAATCCACCCTTGCGTGTCATGTGTAGCCAACTTGATACAAAAATACCTTGAGAACATTCTAATTGTACCATTCTAATTGACAGATTGACCGTACAGATTTGTTAACTAATCGTTACATATTCCCCATCAAGATTACTCTCATTCAATAACCTGCCGGCGGCAGTGGGGTTATGATGACAGATATGGAAATTTGGACATCATAATCCCGATCAGGTTGTGTTCTGTCGGCTCCTCCGTTTATCATGTGCATGAGGCTCTGCGACCTCCCGGTAATTGCCTTCTGCCAATCTATTAATTCTCGTAAGACATACCGACAAATCCCCAGGTCCCTGTTGTTTTCATCAATGACCTTGGCAGAGTTAAGAAGCCTCTCTCTCTATTTTTATTTCACTCTCTGTTCTGTTCTGCCCCACTCTGCCTGCTCTACTGCAGATGGATGGGGGAAAAAGAGGAATTAAGATTCTGGTTGCATTTTTGTGGCATTTCTTTTGCATTTTTGAGAGAACCATGAATAAAAGACTGCATCAAACAATGCAGTGGAACTGCAATATGTATAACAAAAAAAGGGAGGCTATTTCAGGTGGGAACACTGACCTTAGAGCTTCAGTCCTTCAACATATGAGACGAAGGGAAGAGAAGGAGGAGCATGGGAACAAAGAGTACTTAAAAGTAGACTAATTACAGTATATGACTGATAACACTCAAATCCTTCCGTTTAGTCGTTACGGATGATGGCTTATTAAGCCAGTGGAATGGACCATAATTATTATATTGTAAGAGATTTCACACAGAGACCATTTTTACCACTTTAATAAGATTTGTACTGTACAGTAGGTCAGTAATTTTGGAAATAAGGAAACATGTTAATATGGAGTACTAAAAATGCATTGACGTGCAACTGACCAAACATTCCCTAACATATAATTACACTAACAATATCTTATCCACCCACAAGACAAGAAAGGAGGCTTAGGTAAGAACGCAGAAAAATAACAATTCCCTACCTGTGGTGTTTCATTGAACCATCTTGCTACTCCAACTGTGGGCTTATGACAGTAAGAGAAGGGAGAGGTGAGTGAGAGAGAGATATTGAAGAGGGGGAGAGAGAGGGAGATGAAGAGAGAAAGGGAGAGATGAAGAAATGAAGAGAGAGAGAACTATTGAAGAGGGGGAGAGAGAGAGAGAGATTGAAGAGGGAGAGAATCTCATGTTTCTCTATTACGCTCAGAGGAGGACAGTCATTTAGTCATCTGTGACTCAATTACAACAGGAAAACAATGGAACAGGGAATCTGTCTGTCTGACTAGAATCAGCATAGCGATCATATTTGCTGCTTTGTTAAATTGAATTATAGACAGGGATGAGAGCAGGTAAAAGACCGGGTAAGAGGCTCCTTGTATTATTGAGTCTAATTGTGTCTTTGATTGTCACAAAGCCAGGGGCTGCTTCCCAAATGGCACCCTATTGCTTATATATAGTGCTCTATAGTGCTCTTATGGGCCCTGGTAAAAAGTAGTGCACTGTATAGGAAATAGTGTGTCATTTGGGATGCAGGCAGAGTTCAATAGGAGAGCTGCTATAATCAGAGAGCTGTGTTCTCTGAGCTGCTCTTCAGCCCATAACCTTTCTGCACCACTGACTCATTTTACTCACTTCTCTCTATAACACAGGTCTTTGTCCCAAATGGCACTCTATTTCCTATATAGCGCACTACTTTTGACCAGGACTCATAGGGCTTTTGTCAAAAGTAGTGCATTACATAGGGAATAGGGTGCCATTTGGGATGAAACGAGCTGAGGCTAGCTGCATGGCAGAACTGACACTACGGATGGTCATGGAATACAGTAATTGTAGACAAAGGAATCTACATATTTTGCATATGATATGACTTTCATTTGTTATATGTCATATACTGTAGCGCATGACATTATCAGTTCAACATATGAACAGCAACACTATTGGACTTAGATCTAATTATACAACTTAAATCATCTCAACATAACTTCACACCATTGCTACCAAAACAGGGCCATAATTTGTCAGCAACATACAGTAGCAGTACGAGCCCAGGTCAAAATGTGTGCATTATATAGGGAATAGGGTGCCATTTGGAACGCACAAAGAGAAAACAGCTTATCAGAATCAGAATCACTTTTATTGTCCTACAAGAGGAAAATCTTGGCACAGCTCACAAATTAATACATAAAACAAATATGAAAACAAAGAAGAAACAAACAACAGCCAGACATGAATAGTACCCTGCCCATGGGATAAATTACATGGAATTGTTCACTATGGTGATAACCCTCGGGATGAAACATCGTCTGGTATCTCCTACCTAATGGGAGTAGTTCAAAGCAAAGGTGAAGTGGGTGGTCTGGGCTGGAGATTATATGGCGGGGATCATTCAGAAGGGAGAGTTGAGTTGCGGGGAATCCAATCAGTTTAGATGCCATTTGTGTGATCTTTAAGAGTTTGTTGTGTTGTGAGCGTATTGTGGTAACAGATGAGATATAGATGAGAGTGGATGATGCTCCGGTACAGTAGCAGAACGAGTTTGGGTTTAACGGACAGGTTGCGCATACGTCTGATGACAGACAGACGCTGCTGTGATTTCTTAGTTATTTGAGTGGTATGTTGTTCAAAGGTGAGCTTGAGGTTTGTTATTCCGAGATATTTGATTGAAGGAACCATTTCGACGGCCTCTCCGTTAATGAGGATAGGGCCGTCACAGGTGTTTTTTTGCGGGAGTCAATTGTTATTTATTTTGTTTTGGAGACGTTCAGATCCAGATAGTTATTGCGACAGTATTCACTGAATTGGGTACCAGATGCTTGATATTGCTGGATGGAGGGGGGGGGGGGGGGGGTTGTTCAGGAGGGACAGGATGGCTGTGTCATCAGAGTACTTGAAAAGGAGTGTATTGTGGTCCATGCTTTGGCAGTCATTGGTATACAGGGTGTAAAGGAACGGACTAAGGACGCAAAGAGTGGCGCGCCTGTGTTGGATATGCACACAGAGGACAGGGTGTTATCTATCTTCACGGCCTGAGTTCTGCCACTTAAAAAGTTGTGGATCCAGCGGATGATGGAGGGAGATACGTCCAGGTTATTGAGCTTCTGGATCATGGTGTGCCATTGGATGGTGTTGAAGACAGAGCTGAAATCCACAAACAGGATGCATGCTTAACTCCCAGTTCCCTCCACCGCGTCATCTGTCCCTCTCCACACTTTGTAAGCAAACTGGTAGGGCTCAAGGTAGGACTGAACGGTGGGCAGTAGGATATAGGATGTTAAGGACCAGTCTTTCCAAGCATTTCATAATCTGTGACGTGAGAGCAGCATGTTGTTAATGGTTGAATTCAGTCGGGGGAGACTTTTTGGTAATGGGGCAATGGTAGATGTTTTCCATAGGGTGAGGATTGTGCCAGTGGATAGTGATAGATCAAACAGCCTGTGGAAGATGGGGCTGAGCTCAGCAGAGCAGGTTTTAAGGACTCAACCCACTGGTAGATGTTTTCCATAGGGTGAGGATTGTACCAGTGGATAGTGATAGATCAAACAGCCTGTGGAAGATGGGGCTGAGCGCAGTAGAGCAGGTTTTTAGGACTCGACCCGGTATCCCATCTGGCCCCGGCCCAGCTGGCCTGGACAGCTTTCCGCAGCTGTAGCGTCACCTCCTCCTCAGTAAAGAGTGGGCAGGGGAGTCAGTGAAGTGGAGGGCATCCAGCAGGTGCTCGCGGTCGCACTAAAATCGTGGGTATTAAAATGTGAGAAGTGGGTCGAGGTCGTTGGAAAAGGCGAATGGGTCATCATGGGCCAGTGGAGATAGTTTGTCAGAGTAGTCTGCCAACTTCCTGACTTTTTGAAAGGCCTGCTTAGCGTTCTTGTTGCTAGCTTGCTCCTCCACCTTGTCCTTGTACCTTAGTTTGGCTCGTTGAATAGCATTTTTGAGGGAGCTGTTCAGTTGACGTAGGGACTGCATATCCCAATGGGAGAACACAATCTTCTTCATTCATAATGTGTTTTTGATCTTGCCATTAATCCATGGTTTGTCGTTCGGAAATGTCTGGTTGGTTCTCATGGGGATCACAGTGTATACAGAACTTGATATAGTCTGTTATTGTGGTAACCATTTCATCAATATTGTTGCTGGAACCAGACATGAGTGTGTCCCAGTCCGTACAGGCGAGGGACCCCTGGAGATGGGCAGTGGTGTCATCAGTCCATCGTTGGATGGTTACTGTGGTGGGCTTCAATCTTTTCAATAGCTGGGGGTATTTAGGGAAGAGATACAAGTTATAATCTGCTGAGCCCAGAGGAGCCCAAGATTTTGCCGTGAAGGCAGATTCGATATTACCATAGCATAAATCCAAGGTTCTGTCGAGTCTAGTGGGGATATCAATGTATGATGGTAAGAGGGGAGAGTGCCATTCAGCCTACAGCTGTTAAAGTCACCCATGATAAGACCAGTGCATAAGGGTAGCAGTTCATCATGGAGTGGGTTATATTGCAGCCGTATTGTCACTACCTCTAAGCAGGACATATACACGTGATCACAATAGCTGGAAACTTGCATGGAGATAGAATGGGTGCACAGAGATAGTGAGCAGCTCAATGTTGGGACTACATATGCGCTTAGGCACTTTAATGTAACTACACCAGCGGGTATGGATGTACATACACCGCCTACTCTGTCTTTTCCCGACTTAGTTCTATCTGCACGAAACACATTGAAGCCGTCAAGGTTTATATCCTGGTCAGAGACCTGCTAATCCAGCCAGGTTTCACAGAGAGCGATAACACAGGCTTCCCTGAATATAGAGTCAAAGCTGCATTTTGCGTGTAGCAATAAGCAGGGGAGTCCTGATGACATAGACTGTTCTTTCTGCTGCAACACGGCAAGCGGTACCGGAGTGCCAAGTCTAGAACCAAAAGGCTCCTTAACAGCTTCTACCCTCAAGCCATAAGACTGCTGAACAATGAATCAAATGGTCACCGGACTAATTACATTGACCCCCCACCCCTATGCATAGTCACTTCACACCTACCTGCATGTACAAATTACCTTGACTAACCTGTACATTGACTCAGTACCGTTACCCCCTGTATATAGCCTCGTTATTGTTATTTATTGTGTTACTTTTGATAATTTTTTACTTTTGTTTATTTGGTAAATATTTTCTTAACTCTTTCTTGAATAGCACTGTTAGTTAAGGGCTTTTAAGTAAGCATCTCACGGGAATGTCTACACCTGTTGTATTCGGTGCATGTGACAAATAAAGTTTGATTTGATTTATTGATGGGGATTTTCAACACAAAAGTAATCAAATAGAGGGTGCTGCTCCTGAGGCAGATAATTGAGCTAAACTTAGATTGTCACTTTGAATGGAACAATGGAGCCACTTTAAGTCCTTATCTAACAGCGGCAGACAGGACTGGAGATGCCTAAACTCAGTGACTTTGCAGAGCTGAGCTGAGATGAATTTAGGTAAACTGAACCTCTTGGCATTGTCTCTAGATCAGTGTCAGTCCTGATGACATTGAGACTTGGCAATGATAGAGGATTCAAATGATACATTTTCTACTTATTTATAACCTCACCAGAAAGTATTAGTTAGCTGTTTTCTTTCTTCACTGCTTGTTTTCATTTGATTGTTTTGGACATGCAGTTATTGTTGAAAATTCTATGTTTTATTTCCATCTATTTCTATTTTTCAGTTGTATACCTGATAGTTTGAGATAAGGTGCCCACTGGGCACAGACTGGTTGAATCAACGATGTTTCCATGTAATTTCAATGAAATTGCGTTGAACCAACATGGAATAGTGTTGAATAGCTGGTTAAATTCTACAAAAGAAGACAGTCAAAGATTAATTAGAGCTTCCTTCATCTTTTCCCGGTTTTCAAGAAAGGAACCGTTCTTTTGAAATGCCGGACATGTTTTGATATCCCCGCTCTTAGATGAGCTATGTTTGATTCCGAGAATTCCGTAGACTTCAGAGTTCCGCTGGAATAAGAAAGGTTCTGAAGAATCTCATTATGTTACTGTTCCCTGTCTGTATTCCCAGTGGGAAGACCATACAGTATCAATTCTTCATGCACTGTCGATATTATACATATACAGGTAACTGGCCAAAATAAAGGAAACATCAAAATAACGTGTCTTAATAGGGCGTTGGGCCACCACGAGCTGCCAGAACAGCTGCAATGCACCTTGGCATAGATTCTACAATTGTCTGGAACTCTATTGGAGGAAAGAGTCGACATTTTTCCATGAGAAATTCCATCATTTGGTGTTGTGTTAATCTTAGCAGAAAACACTGTCTCAGGCTCCAGGGTTGGGTTGAGATTTGGTGACTGAGACACACACACACACACACACACACACACACACACACACACACACACACACACACACACACACACACACACACACACACACACACACACACACACACACACACACACACACACACACACACACACACACACACACACACACACACACACGGAAACCCCTATGAGCCTTTGAGAACTCTCTTTCAAAGTCACTGAGATCTCCTCCTCTAGCCATGGTAGTCAAAATAATGGACAACAGAGTATTTTTATACATGACCCTAAGCATGATGGGATGTTAATTGCTTAATTAACTCAGGAACTACACCTGTGTGGAAGCACCTGCTTTCAATATACACTGAGTGTACACAACATTGTTAAATGTAACTTCATGTTATCTCACATGTAATCTACGTAATCCCCCAAAAGTAATTATGTATCATGAGAGGGCCATGAACAATAACTAGTAATGTTGCATATTCCAAGGAAGGTTAAAATCACCTTTCTGGTTAAACATGTTATAAATTGCTGAGGTGTAGTCGCTTTTGAGGACACAAGCTCAAGTACACATTACAAATATGATACAAATAGGAAATAATGAAATATTTTATACAGTGTGATGTACTTCCTATTCAACAAAACTGAATAAGGCTTGAAATTACTTATATGCTTTCAAAATATAGTATAATCAAATTATAAAATGATTAACTTTAAGATTTCACCTTCCTTATATATGTAAAATACATATTTGTATGTTTATTGTTAGAGAAAATGTGCACATCTTGATCAAAACATCTGCCCCCATCGCTATGAACATCTCACCGCGCTTTAGCTTTTCGCCTTTCATCTCATTTTAATATTGTCCATCTATGACAAACAGAAAGTGTTTTTTATTAAAACCTATTCATTATTTTAGATTACTGGCTATAAATATATCTCTGAATGTTCTCACTCCTGCAGCACTACGATGTAAGGATTCCAGGCATATGCATTGTTAGTGGCTGTGAGGTAAGGTTCCATATCCCAGCTTCAAGTGGTGTCAGATCTCACATCTTGCTTCACACAGGCAAAAGAGACATACTCCTGTGTCTGTGAGAATCAGGACTATCGCTCAATACAAGTCATTTCGATCTATGGTGTCCACAGATCGATTTACAAGTGAAAATGATAGTCAGAACCGGTACCACAACCACACAGGTCCCCAAAACAGTGGACTTTACATCTTTATTAAGAACACCTTCCCCCCACACACTCTACAAGGTGGCGGAAGAGTTCCACAGGGATTTTGGCCCATGTTGACTCCAATGCTTCCCATAGTTGTGTCACGTTGGCTGGATGTTGTTTTGATGGTAGAGCCTTCCTGATACACACGGGAAACTGTTGAGCATGAAAATGCTAGCAGCATTGCAGTTCTTGACACAAACCAGTGCGCCTGGCACCTACTGCCCACTCACCCTCTGAATGGCATACAATCCATGTCTTAATTGTCTCAAGGCCTAGAAATCTTTCTTTAACCTGTCACAAGATGGCGCCGACAGACATGGCAGCTCTACTAAAGGAAAAATCCACCCAAAACCGTTCATTCCTTTAATTTACAGTGTTAAATAACACTATTATGTGATAACAACATATATATTTCTTTTATTTATTTTTTTTTATTTATTTTTTTTTACCGTTATTTTACCAGGTAAGTTGACTGAGAACACGTTCTCATTTGCAGCAACGACCTGGGGAATAGTTACAGGGGAGAGGAGGGGGATGAATGAGCCAATTGTAAACTATGTGAACACATGTTTAATCTAGGCGTTATAATAAGGTTGGAAAGTTGTTGTAGAAATCTGTTGCAGCTCAAGTCGATGACACAATCCACAATGCAATGCTCTCTCTATGGGCTGGCTGGCTAGCTAGTTAGGTAGCAAACGTAGCTACACACAATATCAGCATGCAACGTAGCCAACAGCCAACAGATGCCAACAATTTTAGCTGTAACATTGTCTAAACAAACTGCACTATCAATTTTGGAGTCTACAATCTCACCATGTTCAATGTACCTCACAGAGTGAAGTCTGACATTCGCAACGGCAGATATACTTTTGAGGAGATGGGAAACGTTGCCCATGCTATGGGCCACGCGGTGCATTCTGGGACTTTTTATTTAACCTTTATTTAACTAGGCAAGTAAGTTAATAAGAACAAATTCTTATTTTCAATGACAGTCTAGGAACAGTGCCTGCTCAGGGGCAGAATGACAGATTTGTACCTTGTCAGCTCGGGGATTCGAACATGCGGTGACCTTTCGGTTACTAGTCCAATGCTCTAACCACTAGGCTACCCTGCCGCCCCAAGGGACAAGGAGCGTTAAGTAGTGAATGGGAGTCTATTGGGCGCTCAAAAACCCAACATTAGCAAAAAGTTTGTCAACAAGAAGTACAACATTACAAATCTTTTCAGAGATGTGAAATAATAAACTTGCTTTCTTTAATATCGTGTAGCTTTGGAATCGTGACATTATGTACTTTCGAGAAATGTAGGCATGTTTCTCGACATATACACTGACGTTGAGAAGGGATGGCGTGATGATTAGCTTAGCAACTGCATGACGTAGCATGACAACACGAATGGTCGAAAGTCTGCTGGGTGGGGCGTTGTACGTTCCCTCATTCATTGGATTCCTATCTCCTTATTATAATATCTGTGGCAACTGCAATGCACCCTGGACTAAAGAGGCAGGCAAATAGGGAAAATGTTCTCGACCCTCCGTTAAATTAAACTTTTATCGTGGTTGGAATATCGCAAAAATATGATCAATGGCTCATTCGAGAGAAGACATCCCCCCGAGTTATGACATTGGCCAGTATTGAAATCTGACATCTATGATAGACGGTAACTCAGATACACATTAAAACATGAAATGACTCAGGGAATCGATAGAAAATCACTGAGAGATGAAAAAGGACAATTTAACATTCAAAATGGGTGAACCTTTCCTTTAACAAGTGACATCAATAAGGAATCATAGCTTTCACCTGGATTCACCTGGTCAGTCTATGTCATGGAAAGAGCAGGTGTCCTTAATGTTTTGTACACTTAGTGTACTTTGTATAATTCCTTGACACAATTGTTTAATTTACTTTGGCAGTTACCTGTAGGTATTTATTTTATTGGTATTTTGAATTATTTGTATTTGTGTTTGTATTTATTATGGATCCCTATTAGCTGCTGCCAAGGGAGCAGCTACTCTTCCAGGGGTCTGGCAAAATTAAGGCAGTTATACACTTTTAAAAACATTACAATACATTCATTACAGAATTCACAATGCACTAAGTGTGTGCCCTCAGGCCCATACTCCACTACCACATATCTACAATGCAAAATACATGTGTACGTGTGTGTATAGTGCGTATGTTATCATGTGTGTTTATGCATGTGTCTGTGCCTATGTTTGTGTTACTTCACAGTCCCTGCTGTTCCATAAGGTGTATTTTTACCTGCTTTTTAAATCTGATTCGACTGCTTGCATAAGTTAACTGATATGGAATAGAGTTCCATGTAGTCATAGCTCTATGTAGTAATGTGCACCTCCCATAGTCTGTTCTGGACTTGGGGACTGTGAAGAGACCTCTGGTGGCATGTCTTGTGGGGTATGCATGGGTGTTTGAGCTGTGTGCTAGTATTTAAAACAGACAGCTGGGTACATTCAGCTTGTCAACACCTCTTACAAAAACAAGTAATGAGGAACTCAATATCTCTTCCACTTTGAGCCATGAGAGATTGACATGCATGTCATTAATGTTAGCTCTCCGTGTACTTTTAAGGGCCAGCTGTGCTGCCCTGTTCTGAGCCAACTGCAATTTTTCTAAGTCCCTCTTTCTGGCACCTGACCACACGACTGAACAGTAGTCCAGGTGCGACAAAACCAGGGCCTGTAGGACCTGCCTTGTTGATAGTGCTGTTAAGTTGGCAGAGCAGCGCTTTATTATGGACAGACTTTTCCCCATCTTAGCAACTGTTGTATCAATATGTTTTGACCATGACAGTTTACAATCCAGCGTTACTCCAAGCAGTTTAGTCACCTCAACTTGATAAGTCATTGTTTCAATGCAGCCTTGAAATGTGTGGACAGAGTCCAGGAGCCAAAATGATTTGGATGGACTCCGCCATTCCTGTAGTATTTTGAATTAATGCATGGCAATAGTTATACAAAATTATACATTTTAAATGATCATTACTTTATTAATCAATATGTTGACCTCTACTTAACTAAACAGAGGCCCATTCTCACTCTTCTACATAATCATGGTCTTCACTCCTCATCTTACGGTTGTGACTTTGCCTAGTAGGAAACCCGCATAGACAGGTGTCAATATTCCAGGCAGACCCTGGTAGATTTATTAAAGGGAGAGAAGACTAGTTGTTTGGACAGCACTGTGCTGAAAGAAGAGCACGGTTCTCTCTCTGTGGAACGAGTCAATGTCATCCAGTGTCTCTGATATCCGTACTCTGCATTCAGGCCACGTTATGGTACGCCTGATGGCTAGGGAAATAAATACATTAATAAAGTCAGTGGGAGACTGGGGATAGGTGTGTAGTGTGTAGAGAGAGGTTCTACCAGTAAAACTAGGGAGCATACAATCTACCAGCACAACAGAGCATACACGAGAGTCAGCACTGCACCATAGGCCAATAGCAGATGTCTAGCACTGTAGCTGATTACTAGTGGCACCTACCCATGTATTAACTCTAAGCCATCTACAATGGCATTAACAGTGATTTCCCTCTCTTTTAAACAGCGGCTTGGTTTTAAATCTCATGCATGTAATTACAGCATAGAGCTAGGGCCAGACGTAGGGGTTTGGACTGGTAAAGTGAGGCCATTCCCCTGGCTACTTCAGTGATCACTGAACTGGCAATAATCACATCAGATGAGTCTCTACACAGTGAGGGTGGCAACAGAGAGAAGATACGTCTTATTCTGTATCTGGGAGGAAGGAAGCAGAGCCCTGCTTGTTCCAAGTGGAGCATACAGTAGTGTGTCACTTGAGGCATAATGCAGTGGCAAGGCAAACAGCCCCTCAGGCGTCTCTTCTGTCTCTTCTACACTGGTACTTCTTTAAGTGTCACAGAGGCATTCCCACGACAAAGTGGAGAGCTTTCCACCCGAGTGAGTATTGCAGATCAAATGACTTAAAGGGGATCTGCACCCGCTGATTTGGCCTCATTTTTTGGCTTGCTCCTGAAGAAATGCTGGCGTCCATAACAGAAGCCAAACATGAGTTGGCTTGGGGGTATGGTTTGATGTGGGTATTTATTGGGCATGTCCTTACCACCACCAAGACACACCCATCTGTCAGAACCTTGCTCGCAGCTGTTTCCCCCCACTCAATCACAAGGTTGAGTTCAATAACCACTGCCAGATGTATGGTGAGATGCCAGAGGAAGCTTTTATTTATTTATTCTTTATTTATCCAGGAAAACTCCATTGAGACCAGGGTCTCATTCACAAGAATGCCCTGATCATAGCAACACAACAATCAAACACAATATGAAACCAAAGAGCAATCAAATGACAGCAAATTACCTTTGAATAGGTCAGTAGCCTACAGAGTAATATGAGAAGAATGCAATTTCTGAATTTATGTAGATATTCTAAACTAAGTGTTTTTATCACTTTTAAATGTAGTAACAGGTTTATGTCGAATAAGCAGCCCTATAGGTCATATTATAGAAGCAGTGTTCTGCTAATAGAACAATGTGCACCTTTCCCCTTTGATTGTCATTCCCAGCCGATACAGATATTGTGCCTATCAGCATTTTGTCTGGTGGTAATGGGGCTACCTTGGCAAACATGTCAGAGTGGTCATTCAGTACCTTCCTGTGTGGTGTCCCTTATACAATAGGAGTTCCCTGATCCTGATGCAGAATACACAGGGTTGGTTTCTCCCTACCAATATTGACTGACACCATTCAATTGAATAATAAAAACGACAATACAAGTAAAAGTTGTGTCTTGTAAATGTTTTATGCAGAGTGCCAGGTCTCCATTTAGAAACATCAGTATCAAGCCTGTCTGTCAGTCTGGACTTCATCACATCATCTTGCAAGTCTCCATGTCCTGGCTCCATACATGTTTCTGTGAACACATACACACATAGTCACTGGTCTATTACCAATGGCAGTTAAGATATGTCATATCTGACACACAAACATGTTGAAGTTTGAACAGGTCAGATAAAACCTACCCAATTATGGGCTCCCCGTCAAATGACTGAGGCTGCCGTCTGGGAAAGCATCTCCAGTCCATCTGTAGAAATAGGAAGAGTTGAGGTAAAGTTAATCAGTGACATATGGAATGAAAAGGGTGTTGCTACCACTGAACATTTGTGCTGTACTGTTTTATTAGCAATCACCTCATTGTGGATGTGTTGAGTGGATGTGTTGAGTGCCAGGTCTCTCTGCATCTCATGAATCTCTGAACACATACACATACACACAGTCACTGTTCTATTACCAATGGCAGTAATGGACAAGTGATATCAGACACACAAACATATACTATGTTGAAGTTTGAACAGGTCAGACTAAACCTACCTAATTCTGTTCTTCCCATCGATGACCGTTGGTGAGCAGGCAGGATGTGTGGAGGTAAGGTCTTTGCCAGAGCCCCATTGATGGGCATGACAGCGTAGATCAGATCCTGACCCCTCAAAAAAGATACTGGTCGGTCACATACACACACACACAGTTCTGTATTGCTATCCTTGCGGGGGACCTAATAATTGATTCCCATCCAAAATCCTATTTCCCTAACCTTAAATCTAACCCTTAACCTAACCATAACCCTAACCTTAAACCTAACCCTAAACCTAACCTCTAACCCTAACACTATACCTAACCCATAACCCTAACAGTAACCCCTAACCCAAACCTTAATTCTAACTCTAATTGTAACCCTAACCCTAAACCTAACCCCTAAGCTAATATATCATTTTTCCTCATGGGCACCGGAAAAATGTCCCCACTTGTCAGAATTTTCCTTGTTTAACTATCGTTGTGAGGACTTCTGGTACCCACAACGATAGTTAAGCAAAAACACACAAACACACAGACACATACACAGACACACAGAGAGAGAGCACTGATTACATTACCAATGGATGTTGTGATTAGCCTGGTGGAACCAACCTGATCGCTGTGATCACCTTTCTATTTCACTTCAGATATCATCAAATGTGAACACAGCAGTTAGGCTGGTTATGCGGAGTTTAGGCTATGCCCTGGACATTACATGTATCTAAGAAGTAGAAAAAACACAACCAATAATGTCAATTTACCTAATAATCCCCAGTTTACAATTGGCTCATTCATCCCCCTCCTCTCCCCTGTAACTATTCCCCAGGTCGTTGCTGCAAATGAGAACGTGTTCTCAGTCAACTTACCTGGTAAAATAACGGTAAAAAAAAAAAAAATAATAAAAAAAATTACATAAATGATGTTTCACAAATAGGTTATCAAATGTATCAAAGTAATGAAGTGTGTTACCTTCTGTATTTGTTCGAATTATGAACCTGTGAAAGCTCTTGCCACTGACAGGTGAATGTTGCTGGCCGGATACCTGCCAACATGTGGCTGACTGTTTCATTCATAGGAATGCTCACAGCCAGGGCTGCATAATGCTGATGAGGGCCCCCTTGCTGGTCTTCTCAGTGCTACATGTACTGCTACAAACTGGACCTCTCTTGAACAACTGCAGCAGGAAATCTCATGAGGTGGTGTTGATCGGGAGGGCCTGTGACAGGGTGATGTAATAGAGAGCCAAGTGGTAAATTGCATTTTGTTCTAAAGAAAGGACAAAGCTTTATGCTAATGCACTTCACAACCAAAATGACTCTGCTAGTTGTACCTGCTTGGCTGGAGAATTAGCCTACTAGTTTATCAAGCTGGTATTTCTGAATACAACTTTTCACATTTCACAACACACACATTACCTGTTGTTGTTGATGAAGCTGTCTGTGTCATCAGGGCAGTAACTCGGGTCACAATCAGAGGCCTCATGATGGCGTCTAACAGAAAAACAGTCAACGATTGTCATCCTCCCTCAACTCCCTCCCTCAACTATAATCATAGCTTGATAAATAACATAATCTCATTTGGAAGCTAATTCTATACTTCACATATGTAGACTGACTGGCTCCAGATTGGATTAGATTCAGGCCGGTGACATCATTACATTCTGCAACCAACTGTGACATATTATTTTTATATATTTTTTTGCCCTTTTTCTCCCCAATTTCACGGTATCCAGAGGCGAAGGTCGACTGCCGTGCGCACTCCGAAACACAACCCAGCCAAGCCACACTGCTTCTGACACAATGCCCGCTTAACCTGGAAGCCAGCCGCAACAATGTGTCGGAGGAAACACCATACACCTGGCGACCGCGTCAGAGTGCATTGTGCCCGGCCCGCCACAGGAGTCACCGGTGCGCGATGGGACAAGAACATCTCTGCCGGCCAAACCCTCCCCTAACCAGGACGACGCTGGGCCAATTGTGCGCCGCCCCATGGGTCTCCCGGTCGCAGCTGGCTGTGCAGGGAGCCTGAACTCGAACCAGGATCTCTAGTGGCACAGCTAGCACTGAGATGCAGTGCCTTAGATCACTGTGCCACTCGGGAGGTCCATCACATGTTTTTCTTTGGCCATGGGTTGGTTTGAGTTTGTTGCTGCTAATTAGTACACTGTTGTAGTCAGAAATGAGTTTGCTAGTAGCACCATAGCTGCATCCAATATTTATTTGTGCCCCAGACAAGGGTTGCACCTCGGAGGCTAATGTGATTGCCTAAAATACAATAACTTAGAGTGGCATGGAAATACGATGACATTGCTAAAGTAGGCAAAAAATGAATAGGAAACAACTTTGCCATATTTTGATGTTGTGAAATTTACTTTAGAGAGATGGCAATGTTGCCTTTACTGTTACTAGCGAACTCATCATTAATAGCAAACAATGCTAATGTTAGCCAGCTAAAATACGGTGGTCCCCTCAATCTTAGTTAGCTGTGTTGGAATTGACTAATTGACTTGAGCATGTTTTAGTATGTTTATAACTACACTACCATTCTAAAGTTTGGGGTCAATTAGAAATGTCCGTGTTTTTGAAAGAAAAGCTAATTTTTGGTACATTACAATAACAGCAAGTTGATCAGAAATACAGTGTAGACATTGTTAATGTTGTAAATGACTATTGTAGCTGGAAACGGCAGATTTTTTTATGGAATATCTACATAGGCATACAGAGGCCCATTACCAGCAACCATCACTCCTGTGTTCCAATAGCACGTTGTGTTAGCTAATCAAAGTTTTTCATTTTAAAAGGCTAATTGATCATTAGAAAATGCTTTTGCAATTATGTTAGCACAGCTGAAAACTGTTGTTCTGATTAAAGAAGCAAAACAACTGGGCTTCTTTAGACTGGTTGAGTATCTGGAGGATCAGCATTTGTGGGTTCGATTACAGGCTCAAAATGGCCAGAAACAAAGAACTTTCTTCTGAAACTCATCAGTCGATTCTTGTTCTGAGAAATTGACAAGAAATTGAAGAGCTCGTACAACGCTGTGAACTACTCCCTTCACAGAACAGCGCAAACTGGATATAACCAGAATATAAAGAGGAGTGGGAGGTCCCGGTGCACAACTGAGCAAGAGGACAAGTACATTAGAGTGTCTAGTTTGAGAAACAGACCCCTCACAAGTCTTCAACTGGCAGCTTCATTAAATAGTACCCGCAAAACAACAGTCTCAACATCAACAGTGAAGAGGCAACTCTGTGATGCTGGCTTTCTAGGCAGAGTGGCAAAGAAAAAGCCATATCTCAGACTGGCCAATACAAATAAAAGATTAAGATGAGCAAAAGAACACAGACACTGGACAGAGGAACCCCCTACCTTTGTCACAACACAATTGATTGGCTCAAACTCATTAAGAAGGAAAGAAATTCCACAAATTAACTTTTGACAAGGCACACCTGTTAATTCAAATGCATTCCAGGTGACTACCTCATGAAGCTGGTTGTGAGAATGCCAAAACTGTGCAAAGCTGTTATCAAGGCAAAGGGTGGCTACTTTGAAGAATCTCAAATATAATACTTTTTTGGTTACTACATGATTTCATATGTGTTATTTCATAGTTTTGATGTCTCAACTATTATTCTACAATGTATAAAATAATAAAATAAAATAAAAACCTTTGAACGAGTAGATGCGTCCAAACTTTTGACTGGTACTGTATAATTATGCACAGCTTAACACATAATTAATACTTGTTATGTTTTGAGTTTCTTTTTGCTTTTCAAGTGTTGTGCTATCACTCTCTTAAGAACCCGAAGGAGGAAATGGATAAAGTCAAAAGCTCCAGGTGAAATGGAGGAAGTCAAAAACTGCTGCTGAAATGTCATTAGCAGTTGTCTGACGAGAGATGAAAATAAGAGTGTGCATAGTGTGATTATAGACCAGAGGCCATAAATCTCTGAGGCGTAAATAGACAAATCAACTGTGAAAGTTAAACATGTTTTATTTTTTGTTCCTGTTTTATTTTTTGTTAATTTCCAAGTAATTTCAAAGTTTATGTCATGTTGAACATTATGGAATTACTATTAAAAAAGGAGGGACTGTTGGGTTGTATTTTGAAATACTTGCTATACTACAGTATAAGTTAATGGGTACATGTTTATTTGGTACCTAACAGCTGGCTAAAGTTATACGGCATCTAAAGTAAATCTGGCGAAATCACATTCATGACAAAAGGTTTTCCTACTAATTATTTGCCTTCTTTTAATTAAAATGATATTATGTTTCCAAGCTGCCAAATCCGAGTGGTATTGAGGAAGGCTAACGTTAGCCAACTAGGTAGATAGTTAAGGTAGCTAGCTAGCTAATATCAGCTACGATAGTGATGATTGTGATAATGATTATCAAAATATACATAACTAGATACATAACCAGTAGACTATGGTCTAGCTACCGGTATACTCACAACCACTGGGGACCAGTGAACTACAACCACCTATTCCTCAAGATAGGGTCCTTTGGCAATGCATGCAAACCATAGTTGGTCAATCTGTATAGCTAAGGCTTTTCAGTCTCAAACGACAGTGACCTTTGAACGTGTTGCGGACAATGAAACAACGCATCCCCATTCAATGAAGGGAAGCGAAGTGGGCGGAGGGGTGATATGCACGTGGAGTTTGGCACAAGGAGGCATGATTTGTGGACATAATTGCAATCAAACCCAACCATCATTTACTCGTTGTGACGCACTGAGGTTCCAAACTCCATTTTAGACGACACAGACTTTATGACCAAAAGTATCCTATTTACACTTTATAGTCAATTTTGACACTAGAATAAATGTTGCCACAAAGGCCCTTTTCAAAGGAATGAGTTATTTTTTAGGGGCAGTCGCTGTTTTAAAGAATGGTTATCATGCAGCACAAGCATAGCTAAACAAGTTCTAGTGTACTGTAGGGAGCATTGATGCATGTTGTATACGGTACATGCATATCTAGGCTTGCAGTACATGCATCTTGGGAGGAATATGAACAAATATATATTTTTAAACAAATGCATGCACTGACGTTACTGAATCAGTGAACACAACAGTGGAACACAACAGACCAACAGCAGAACAACCCTTAGCAATAGTATGTGTGTTTCTTTGTTTATTCATAATGCTTTCAACAGCACAACTCAACTCACAACTCAATTATGTTGTTGTGCTTTTTGGTCTTTAGTAGAACATCTAAATGGATGGAGCCATCTTGGTCCTAAGTTGCCTTCATAGTGAATTCATAAGTGCACTGAAAGGCAGGGGTTTCGAGTAGGAGTATTTCTTTAGCTGAGATAAAATACAAAAGATGGAGCAGAGGGGTGGAGGAATGTAGGGCTGGAGGGGGGCTCTTGGGTTCCATCCCAAATGGCACCCTATGTCGTACATAGTGCACTAGTTTTGATCAGAGCCCTGTGGGCCATGGTCAAAAGGAGTGCACTATATAGAGAATAGGGTGCCATGGGACCCAGACTTAGTGTATGATGAAAACAAACAGTTTGGGCTGGTTTGGGTGACCTCGGCTGAGAATGGCAGTGTGAATCCTTTGGGACTGTAGAGTCCTGATGTGCTTGTCTGTACTCTTCACAGTGTGAAAAGCCTTTTACAACCCCCCCCACCCCCCCCCCCCCCCTACACACACCACCACTGCTTCTGAGAATCCCCCTTAGCTCTCTGTCCACCACTCAGCTCTCTCTTCAATCCGCATCTGAAGTCAATTTCTAATATGTTGATACATGACCTTCATAGTGATTTACAATAAAGACCCAAAGTTGGGAAGGTTTCTCCATGGCATTCATATATACATAGTGACTTGGAAAGGGACAAATACTGAGGGGTTTCTCTCTGTATGGCCTCAATACAAATGAGGCCCAAAGATGGAGGGGTGCCCTAACCTTATAACTAAGGGTAATATTTCAGAGCCTCTGTCTGTGTAACTGAGACAGCAGTGTGTTCCATTCCCTTTTCTAACCAGTGGATGAGCAGTTCTGTGCACTGACAATCTGAAGCTTTCCCAGGAAAATATAAAGTAGAGAAATACGGATGTGGCTCCTCCACTTTAAGATCCAGTGAAGGAGTAATATAGAACAGTGTTAGATTACACACCTAAAATATTACCCTTAGTTATATTACAGTGTGTGTGACGCCTGATAGATGGATGGCTGGCCAAAGTGGATTGAATTGGCCTATACATCTCAAATAAGAGGAGACTAGCTGCTATGATAAATGATGACGTTTATCTGATTTTGCTGATATTACTGTAGGCTCTGTCAGGATATATAAATGGATAGAGTTCCACAATCGTATTTCGGCTTTAAGATCAATACATCTTTGCTTTTTTGCAGGATCTAAAGAATTGTATGTATTTTTTTTTATTGTTTGCTTTTTCTTCTTTTTTGGCTAAATTCAAAAGAATACAGCATACTCCCTGTCATGGCACATCAATACCAATGTTGTGTTCCAGGAATTTACTGTAACCCTTCAGGGAGGCCCTTAATGTGATTCATTATGGCAAAACCCAGCTCTAAGCTAAGTCTTCTCACCATTGTTGGTGCCAAAACATGACTTTATCCATGCCTCCTCACTCTCATTTCTCTGGGGCATTGAATACGTAAGGGATAATCAACAAGTGGCTATGCGTTCTATAGAAAATAATGACGTTGTAACAGCAGATTTCCTCCTCTTCGTCTGAAGAGGAGGTGTAGCAGGGATCGGACCAAGACGCAGCGTAGTTAGTGTTCATCATGTTTAATAACGACAAAACCGTGAACACTACAAAATACAAAATAACAAATGTGGCAAAACCGAAACAGTCCTATCTGGTGCATAGACACAAAGACAGAAGACAACCACCGACAAAACCCAACACAAAACAGGCTACCTAAATATGGTTCCCAATCAGAGACAATGACTAACACCTGCCTCTGATTGAGAACCATATCAGGCCAAACACAGAAACGGGAAAACTAGACACACAACATAGAATGCCCACTCAGCTCACGTCCTGACCAACACTAAAACAAAGAAAACACAAAAGAACTATGGTCAGAATGTGACAGTACCCCCCCCCCCCCCCCCCCAAGGTGCGGACTCCGGCCGCAAAACCTGAACCTATAGGGGAGGGTCTGGGTTGGCATCTGTCCGCGGTGGCTGCTCTGGCGCTGGACGTGGACCCCACTCCACCATAGTCTTTGTCCGCTTCAGTGACGTCCTTTGAGCGGCGACCCTCGCCGCCGACTCTGGCCTGGGAACCCTACTAAATGGGCCCACAGGACTGAGGGACACTTCTGGACTGAAAGACGCCTCTGGACTGAAGAAGCAGCTCCGGACTGAGGGGCAGCTCCGGACTGAGGGGTAGCTCATGACTGAGGGGTAGCTCATGACTGAGGGGTAGCTCATGACTGAGAGGTAGCTCATGACTGAGAGGTAGCTCATGGCTGAGAGGTAGCTCATGGCTGAGGGAAGCTCCGGACTGAAGGGAAGCTCCGGACTGAAGGGCAGCTCTGGACTGAATGGCAGCTCCGGACTGAATGGCAGCTCATGACTGAAGGGCAGCTCATGACTGAAGGGCAGCCAATGACTGAAGGGCAGCTCATGACTGAAGGGCAGCTCATGACTGGAGGACAGCTCATGACTGAAGGGCAGCTCATGACTGAAGGGCAGCTCATGACTGGAGGACAGCTCATGACTGCAGGGCAGCTCCTGACTGGCGGGCGGCTCTGGCAGCTCCTGACTGGCGGGCGGCTCTGGCGGCTCCTGACTGGCGGGTGGCTCTGGCGGCTCCTGACTGGCGGGCGGCTCCTGACTGGCGGGTGGCTCTGGCGGCTCCTGACTGGCGGGCGGCTCTGGCGGCTCCTGACTGGCGGACGGCTCTGGCGGCTCCTGACTAACGGGCGGCTCGATGGCGCTTTGCAGACGGGCAGCTCAGATGGCGCTGGGCAGACGGGCAGCTCAAACGGCGCTGGGCAGACGGGCAGCGCAGGCGGCGCTGGGCAGACGGCAGACTCTGACCTGCTGAGGCGCACAGTAGGCCTGGTGCGTGGTGCCGGAACTGGTGGTACCGGGCTAAGGACACGCACCTCAAGGCTAGTGCGGGGAGCAGCAACAGGGCGTACAGGGCTCTGGAGACGCACAGGAGGCTTGGTACGTGATGCCGGAACTGGTGGTACTGGGCTGGAGACACGCACCACAGGGCGAGTGCGAGGAGGAGGAACAGGGCTCTGGAGACGCACAGGAAGCCTGGTGCGTGGTGTTGGCACTGGTGGTACTGGGCTGGTGCGAGGAGGTGGCACCGGATATAGCGGACCGTGAAGACGTACTGGAGCTCTTGAGCACCGAGCCTGCCCAACCTTACCTGGTTGAATACTCCCCTTAGCCCGGCCAGTGTGGCGAGGTGGAATAACCCGCACTGGGCTGTGCTGGCGAACGGGGGACACCATGCGTAAGGCTGGTGCCATGTACACCGGCCCAAGAAGACGCACTGGAGACCAGATGCGTTGAGCCGGCTTCATGGCACCTGGCCCGATGCCCACTCTAGCCCGGCCGATACGAGGAGCTGGGATGTACCGCACCGGGCTATGCACACGTACAGGAGACACCGTGCGCTCTTCCGCATAACACGGTGTCTGCCCGTACTCTCGCTCTCCACGGTAAGCACGGGAAGTTGGCGCAGGTCTCCTACCTGACTTCGCCACACTCCCCGTGTGCTCCCCCCAATACATTTTTGGGGCTGCCTATCTGGCTTCCAGCCATGCTTCCGTGCTGCCTCCTCATACCACCGCCTCTCGGCTTTAGCTGCCTCCAGCTCTTCACGAGGGTGGCGATATTCTCCAGCTTGAACCCAGGGTCCCTTACCTTCCAGAATTTCCTCCCATGTCCAGGAGTCCTGTGTACTTTGCCGCTGCTGCTGCTGTCCCTTACCACGCTGCTTGGTCCGGTTTTGGTGGGAGGTTCTGTAACGGCAGATTTCCTCCTCCTCGTCTGAAGAGGAGTTGTAGCAGGGATCAGACCAAGACGCAGCGTAGTTAGTGTTCATCATGTTTGATAACGACAAAACCGTGAACACTACAAAATACAAAATAACAAATGTGGCAAAACCGAAACAGTCCTATCTGGTGCATAGACACAAAGACAGAATACAACCACCCACAAAACCCAACACAAAACAGGCTACCTAAATATGGTTCCCAATCAGAGACAATGACTAACACCTGCCTCTGATTGAGAACCATATCAGGCCAAAAACAGAAACGGGAAAATTAGACACACAACATAGAATGCCCACTCAGCTCAGGTCCTGACCAACACTAAAACAAAGAAAACACAAAAGAACTATGGTCAGAACGTGACAGACGTGGAAGGTGTGTTCCATGATTCGCTAGCTAACCTTCCACGGAGTTGCATTATTTTCCAGAGAAGGCATAGAACCCTGAGTTGATAATGACTTTAATACTATGGCTATAATTGAACACATTTGCTGCAAACATTTGTTCATTTGCAGGTAGAAATGTGTTCAACATCCACAAAAGTAGGTAGCAAGTTTACTAAATAGCTACAGTAGTTGCCTTGGTAACAAAATAAACAGACTTGCTAGTTTATCTAACTAAACATTCAGCCCTAGCTTGTTATCATGAAAATTGTATTCAACAATGCTAATATTTTTTTCAATTGGACATTTGCTTTCAAAAGTATCTCAAACATAAAACATGTAAGAAGGAATTATAGTCATTGAATTCTACCGTGCTGATATACCATGCGTTATCGAGAATTATACAACGGGTGGGTCTAATCCTGATTGCTGATTGGTTAAAACCGCAGTCCAGCCAGTGTCTGTTCCACAAGTTACCACCAGCTAAATCTATGACGTTAAAATGTTTCTTTACGCAGTGCCACCAGAGACTCTGGGTTCGAGCCCAGGCTCTGTCGCAGCCGGCCGCGACCGGGAGGTCCATGGGGCGACGCACAATTAGCCTAGCGTCGTCCGGGTTAGGGAGGGTTTGGCCGGTAGGGATATCCTTGTCTCATCGCGCACTAGCGACTCCTGTGGCGGGCCGGGCGCAGTGCACGCTGACCAGGTCGCTAGGTGTACGGTGTTTCCTCCGACACATTGGTGCGGCTGGCTTCCGGGTTGGATGCGCGCTGTGTTAAGAAGCAGCGGCATGGTTGGGTTGTGTTTCGGAGGACGCATGGCTCTCGACCTTTGTCTCTCCCGAGCCCGTACGGGAGTTGTAGCGATGAGACAAGACAGTAACTACTAATAATTGGATACCACGAAATTGGGGAGAAAAATGGGGTAAAAAATAAATATATGTTTTCTTTACTCTGTTATTGACTGCGCAATCCACTGTCTCATGAGCCCAGCCGGGCAATTTATAAACTCGATCTCCACTATAAAAATCATCTAGACATTATCTCACATTTCTTTTAGTTTTCAACAGCAAAGATTTGTATAAACCTTGCTGTCTGTCTCTCCGACATTTGCAACATTGTTTCAATATTCAAATTCGATCTCTAGCTGTCCCATAGCAATGAACGTGTGGGGAGTCGTGACGAGACAGACAGACAGGCAGGCAGCGTTTCTCAGCCAGTCGAAATCAGGAGTAAGCTGGCCTCATTTTTATGGATATATACAAAGAAATGTCAATTGAAAAAAGGTCAAACAAAACGTAGTGTAGCTAGTTTGCAGTCTTTCCAGCTTCAGTTTGAAGTGATTGTGTTAGCTGTGTTGCTGGATAGCTCCTCTTGTCACGGCTGTTGAAGGAAGAGGACCAAGGTGCAGCGCTGTGAGCGTACATAATATTTTATTTGAAAAATGACGCCGACAAAACAATAAACACTACAAAACAAACCGTGAAGCTAAAGGCTATGTGCCATAAACAAAGTCGACTACCCACAACGAAAGGAGGGAAAAAGGGCTACCTAAGTATGGTTCCCAATCAGAGACAACGATAGACAGCTGTCCCTGATTGAGAACCATACCCGGCCAAAACATAGAAACACAAAATCATAGAAAACAAAACATAGAATGCCCACCCCAAATCACACCCTGACCAAACTAAATAGAGACATAAAAAGGCTCTCTAAGGTCAGGGCGTGACACCTCTGAACAACATTATCTTGGCAAGAGAGCACATTTTGAATGCCAGGCGAAATCACACCTCATTAGCTAATTGTTATGGGTGTGTCCAAACAAATGTCATTAGAAAACAGCTTAAACAAATATAAATGCAGCTACTGTTGTTACTCTGGCTGCACTGTTTGACGTGACTGTAAGTTAGCCGTAGTTGGCTAACTAGCAAGCAAGGGATAAGAATGGGTCGAGTCCATAGATACAGAATAAAAAGACTGAACGACTGGGTCGCGACTCTGGCAACCAAACCGATAGAACGAACGACCAGCCGGCTTGGATAGCAACCCTAGACTATATCTTGTGGAAGGATGAAATAGTATGAATAAATTCATAAAAATAATGTTTTTAATGAAAATATGTCATTCATTATTTGAATATGTTGGTAACCCGTTGAATAAAAGTGAAAATGCCCTCAAAGCCGATGTTTGGAAGATATATTGGCACGGTTGGCCGTGCCAATATAGCATCAACACCCATGCCAATATAGCATCCAAACACCGGCTTCTCTGTCATTATCACAATGCATGCTCTGGAATGCCCTTCAAGCCAATCAAAAATTAGTATTCAACAATGTCATGGTATAAACTGGCAAGATCTGGTAAGAGGTCAGCACAAAGTAGTCAGCGTGTACATGCAACACAAGAGCGTAATAATATACAATAAATGAAAAACAATTGCAATGGTCAACAACATTTTCCTCTAACTCAGCAAGTGATAAGTATAGTACAATAAGGTCTTTATTCGCCCTCAGTCCAAGGCCACCTCTAGTCTTGTGGGAGGCGATTGAGAGTTGGAAACATAGCATAGCAGCATGTGGGGATATTCTGCATTGCTAACAATGTCCATGTATCATTGTCTGGCTCATGACACTTCCCTAATACCCACTGAATCTATTATGAGTTCACTCGCTGTTTTGTCACATTTGTCCATGTAATTTGTGGGGCGAAAATGACAAATTATTCACATTCTTCACAGAATGGCATAAAAGGTCACTGTAGTTTGATATTGTTTCACCAATAAGTTTACAAAAATGAAAAACATAAAATGTTACAGCATATCTTACAGAAGTTTGCATTCCTAAGAACTACTTGTACATCTGTTATTTTTATCTGTTCTTTTCCAAATAATTCACTTTCATATAAAAAGAAAGGTATAGTTTATTCATTAGTATAATAGACTGTTTTACATAGTATCATTTGAATTAACATGAGTACTGGACCATCAACATAAAGATACTTATTCTCCTTTCTGTGAGTGTCTAACTAACAGTACTGTCTGTAAATATACCTACCCCAGTGTGAAGCTGTGAGTCATAGTTTGCATCCCAAATTACAGCCTATTCCCTACATAGTGCACTACTTTTGACCAAAGTCCCATGGGTCCTGATCAAAAGTAGTGTAGTACTATATAGGGAATGTGGTGCCATTTGGGACACAGTCCCAGACAGTCAAATCCTCTCAGGCGCCACTGAATAATGTAATGATCAGTTCCACAATGTTAATTCACCTGGAATAATGATCTGTCTTTCTATGAGAGTTGATGGTTACCATCAGCCCATAGATACACGCTTGTGTGTATTAAATAGAAGGCTGACCAGCACATAGTGAGGGGGTCCTATGAATGGTGATGCTCTGTGTGTGTGTGTGTGGGGGGGGGGATATTGCTGTGTTAATCTGGGAGAGAGAGAGAAAAAGAGAGAGAGAGAAAAAGAGAGAGAGAGTAAAAGAGAGAGAGAGAGTAAAAGAGAGAGAGTAAAAGAGAGAGAGAGAGTAAAAGAGAGAGAGAGAGTAAAAGAGAGAGAGAGAGTAAAAGAGAGAGAGAGAGTAAAAGAGAGAGAGAGAGTAAAAGAGAGAGAGAGTAAAAGAGAGAGAGAGAGTAAAAGAGAGAGAGTAAAAGAGAGAGAGAGAGAGAGAGAGTAAAAGAGAGAGAGTAAAAGAGAGAGAGAGAGAGGTATCTGGATTGATAGGAATAAACCTGTTTCCCGTCGGGCACACATACACACATGTAATGGGATAGAACCGTCAACCTAGTTTGAACATGCTCTTGTTTGTCTGCCTGTGCCAGGTGTATGTGATTGTTAATTAAGGGTCTGGCCTTTTGTATAAAAGCCTTCCTGTTTGTGTCATTCATAGGACCCCCTCACTATGTGCTGGTCAGCATGCTTTGGGGCGGCAGCAAACAATCAAAGGAAGTATGAAAAAAAATAGGATTTATTGTATATGTAGAGTTTTTAGGTGTTGGCACCCATATTCCACCTAGACCTGCTCTCCTTTTTCCTGGGCACGCCCTCTGTGAGTGTTGCAATACATTGTCTGTTTGAGTATGTGAATGAAACGTATAAACCTAGTGATAGTAGTTTGTCAGAAATCCGCTATTGCTATCTTTTGAAGTCTGTCTTGTGGGACATTTGTACGGAGCTCCTGGAGGTGAAAAATATGTAGATTGTGCCTTGTGCCTTGAAAATGAAAATAAATAGTTAGCATCCGTATTGTCTGATTCCCATACTCAACTCCTTGATGTAAAGAACATTTTATGTTTAGCTTAGTCCTGAGGATCTCAACTCATATATAAAAAACAAATATGACTTAATAGGGCTACAGGAATAGTATTTTGTGTATTTCCCCCATGTTACACGCACGCACGCACGCACACACACACACTTCATTTTAGCAACCTATCAGCCTAGACAAGTTAAACACTAGGCTCTACGACACTGTCATTTCCCATTACTCATTCTCCTTGACAACACCAATCGGAGGGAGGCTTGACATGTCATTCCCAGCAGGCTGACCCTGTAACATGTGTGTGTGTTTGTGCTGGGCTGGGCCTTGCTATACTTACTCTATAAAATACAGAGGCTCTACACCAGGTATGGCCATGGAGTTGACCCTAAGGTAGAGACACTGAAATGTCATGTTTTGTGTGCATGTGTGCAGCAAAGCTCCCTGCCATTGATTGCTTATCAGGCCCTCTGTAAGCTTCTGAGGTCCACTTCAGTTTTTTATTCGAATTTCTTTTTGCAATCAAATCCTTTTAAACAATGAAACCATTGAACCATCAATGTAGGAACATAATGACAGAACCCATAATCATCTGGCTTTGAACATGCCTTAAATGAAGATTAACACTTTAGTAACATACTTACAGTACATGTGTGTTTAAAAATTATGGCATTGAAGAGAACTACAAGTAGTATCGTATGCTTTACATTCAAGTGAATGCTCACAAGTCTGTCCACATTTACCTAGAAGTAGAACACTTTATTTATCCTTACGATTTAATCAATTTAGCTTTCTGGGGTAAGAAAGAAAAGTATTTTTGAGTAACAAGGCTTTATCTCATTCATTTTGTTCTCCAAGCAAAAGTGCACTGGCAATTTGAGCTGTAATGTGCTTTCAGAAAACAATTACCCTGCACCCACTGGTGCCAAGACTATCTGAAAGTTTAGTTGGGTGGCAATGTGCCATCTTGAGGCACATTTCGGGTAGGCTACGTCTGGTGGGTGCCTTACACAGTCGGCGAATGGGCTTGGATGTGAAATTATATACTCTGTGTAATTGTTCAGTTTCTTTTTATATATTCAGTATATACTGTATTTAGATTTTGTGTAAATAACTGTCTATATTCTGTCTATCAGTACCATTTCACAAGGTCCAATCCTGGTAAAAGGATTTGGCATATACTGTAAGTGATTCTGATTCTGAAATGCATAATACTGTAGCAGACATCACAGATATCCAAGATGTGAACTGTCACTTAATAATATTAAAATATTTGGTTCTTTCCATTTTAAATTCCAATATTTTGAAGACAAATTGCCAATTTTAGTTGCTCTCAGTTCATCCATTTAAAAAAATTGCAGTCGGTGTATGGTGAATCATGGTATTGTCATGACATGTCTACCATTAATGTGATGATGGCTATCCATCGAATAATTACATACCATGTTTAATTATTACTCGATTAAATCATGTAACAATTCCTTCATTAGTAATCTGGGGCACCACGGGAAAAGATTATTTAATGACTTACCGATTCCCGAATTAACGCAAGAATATATCAGAATATGTCTATCATACCAGTCATCAATTAATCATTTCCTCATATCAGTCTCATTCTGAATGTCGCATAATCCTTGGATAGCTGCACAAACCCTAGCCTAAGTGATGAATCAGCTTACACAAATTGGCTTAACTATTTATTTACTAATTAACAAAATACTTACACGGAAATACATAAACACTCACACAGTATAGATTATTGATTACTAACATAATGCAATGAAAAGTACCTAGTGGACTAACCCAATATGACCGATATGTTTGGTTACACAATGGAAAGGGAAGGGCAAGATAAAGAGAGTGGGCTGGTACATACATGTGGAAGCTATGCTCATGAGAATGAATACTTTGCACATGAATGACAGCTCATTCAAAAATAATTGTAAAAAACTCAGCAAAAAAATATATGTCCCTTTTTCAGGACCTTGTCTTTCAAAGATAATTCGTAAAAATCCAAATAACTTCACAGATCTTCATGGTAAAGGGTTTAAAAACTGTTTCCCATGCTTGTTCAATGAACCATAAACAATTAATGAACATGCACCTGTGGAACAGTCATTAAGACACTAACAGCTTACAGACGGTAGGCAGTTAAGGTCACAGTTATGAAAACTTAGGACACTAAAGAGGCCTTTCTACTGACTCTGAAAAACACCAAAAGAAAGATGCCCAGGCTCCAGGCTCATCTGCGTGAACGTGCCTTAAGCATGCTGCAAGGAGGCATGAGGACTGCAGATGTGGCCAGGGCTATAAATTGCAATGTTCGTACTGTGAGACGCCTAAGAGATTGCTACAGGGAAACAGGATGGAGAGATGCTCGTCCTCGCAGTGGCAGACCATGTGTAACAACACCTGCACAGGATCGGTACATCTGAACACTACACCTGCGGGACAGGTACAGGATGGCAACAACAACTGCCCATGTTACACCAGGAACGCACAATCCCTCCATCAGTGCTCAGACTGTCTGCAATAGGGTGAGAGAGGCTAGACTGAGGGCTTGTAGGCCTGTTGTAAGGCAGGTCCTCACCAGACATCACCGGCAACAACATTGCCTATGGGCACAAACCCACCATCGCTGGACCAGACAGGACTGGCAAAAAGTGCTTTTCACTGACGAGTCGCGGTTTTGTCTCACCAGAGGTGATGGTCGGATTCGTGTTTATCGTCAAAGGAATGAGCGTTACACCGAGGCCTGTACTCTGGAGCGGGATTGATTTGGAGTTGGAGGGTCCGTCATGGTCTGGTGCGGTGTGTCACAGCATCATTGGACTGAGCTTGTTGTCATTGCAGGCAATCTCAACGCTGTGCATTACAGGGAAGACATCCTCCTCGCTCTTGTGGTACCCTTCCTGCAGGCTCATCCTGACATGACCCCCCAGCATGACAATGCCACCAGCCATACTGCTTGTTCTGTGAGGGATTTTCTGCAAGACAGGAATGTCAGTGTTCTGCCATGGCCAGCGAAGCGCCCTGATCTCAATCCCATTGAGCACATCTGGGACTTGTTGGATCGGAGGGTGAGG